>NC_057806.1:638413239-638674390 GCF_018294505.1 Triticum aestivum
CGACCTTGAGAAAATCAAGGCTCATCAATTTAGAGTTTCTCAGTTTTTTTAGTAGACGAGTTTCTCAGATAATCCGGCCAAAAAAAGCATTCCTCAAATACTTTTGACAAAAAGGAAAATAAGTTACAACGAATGATGCAACGAAAAGGAAACGAAAAAGCCACACGAGATAGATGTTTCTCAGATGGGCCAGACTCTGTGTATCCAGCAGGCAGGAGCCCAACCTCACGGGCCAGCAGCCCAGCACCCACGAGTCAGCCCTTCTAAGCTCCCATCGAGGGCGTTGCTGCGCAGCTGCACGCTTAACATTAGTCCCACCTCGCCAGTTTGCGGGGAGCGGAACCAGCTTATAAGCCGAGGCGCGGCAGGAGGTAGCACGACCTTACTTGAACAGGATCTGTTCTATAGGCTCGTACCGCTGCATCCTTTACCAATAAGGAGGCAAGCACTTCAGTCTGGTTGATGCATTCTGACCTGTGGGCCAGAGCGTGATTAACGGCCAGGATTTCCCTGATGGGGCAATCCGACAGCTGTAGAGGATCGTTCCTGCCTGGCTCTCACACCTGTGCAGGGTGGCCCAGAGGTTGTCTGACAGACTACAAATCTTTTTTTTTCACTTCTTTTTTTAGACTGCAGTTGTCTCTGTAATAATCTGCAGAACGAGCTGCACTTGACTTCCTGGAACACGACGTCTGCCGGCACGAGCTGCAGCTGCAGCTTGAGCGCGCATCTGACCTGGAACTTGCACCTCGAACAACCCCCGTCGCGTTCTCCTTCCTGAACTCGGCCACACTGGCGTCGCCTATCAGAAAATGAACACGGATGGAACTGAAGAGTAATCAAATATATACAGAGGGAACGATAACTGAAGATTGAGGGATGAAACTCATGAAAGACAAAACATAACTGGCAAGTTTTTTCCTTTTCGGTTTGTCATCTTCATAAACGATGTGTTTGAATTGTCTGGCAAGTTCCAGTGATATTCCAGTCTGTTTTTGTCATCTCTTCCCCTCTCCCTGTGTTTGTGCCTTAAGTGAGATCGGTTCTAATGCTCCAAGTAGTTGAACTATGGCAATGCTCTAAGAAAGAATGCTGTCATGATGTAAGGTATATACTGAGAGTTCAGATTTATATTTGGTATTTGTTTATGGTAACAGTATTGTCTAATGATGGCTCTTCCCCTTTGTTCCATTATGATCAGTAACAAAAATTATCACAATGTAACTTTGGTCCATGTGCGAAAGTGGAGGTTTTAAGGTCTGTTACATTGATGACAATCCTTTTGTGCTTACCTCTAGTTATCTGAATAGGCCCATCTTTTGCAGGAGACAGATGATCCATCTGAGGATCATGGAGTTCAAATGCTAAAACCTAAGTTAGTGCAAAGTTGAGTCATCTATTTTGGAACGGAGGAAACTGAAGATTACCGTATTGTGTGCAATTTGGTTGGTACCATTTTTATAGATCTCCGAAAATGATCATCTTGTGACTTCCTTTGTGTGGTTTCTTGGTGCTCTCCTGCAGTATTTTTCTTATTCTTTTAGTCATCTGCATTGTGTTACTAGCCAGTAAGGTGGGTGCAGCTCTACTTTTCCTTTTCTAATCAAGTGCATGAATCCAAACTACACGGAGTTCAAGTTCCCGTAAATTAAGGCTCGTGGCACAAGGTAATGTGTCATGCACAACTGCTGTTCTAATTTATTTTTATTTTTTGAAAGCAATTGCTTTCTAGTTGGCACATACTTTTGGAACAGCGAGAGCTTTAACACTGAGAAGTGTGCTGATAAACTGTGAGAAGTTAAGGCTCGTCAAACAATTTAGAATTTCTCAGATATCCCCACCAAGAAAATCATTCCTCAGATGGGCCGGGCTTGTGTACTCAGCAGGCATCGGCCCAACCTCACGGGCCAGCACAGCACACCCACCCACGAGACCTTCTAAAAGCTCCCAGGGGGTGCTGTTGCGCAGCTGCACGCCTAACATTAGTCCCACCTCGCCAGTTTACAGGGAGCGGAACCAGGTTATAAGGCGAGGCGCTGCAGAAGGTAGCACGACCTTACTTGAACAGGATCTGTTCTATAGGCTCGTACCGCTGCATCCTTTACCAATAAGGAGGCAAGCACTTCAGTCTGGTTGATGCATTCTGCCCTCTGGACCAGAGCGTGATTAACGGCCAGGATTCCCTGATGGGGCAATCCGACGGCTGTAGAGGATCGTTCCTGCCTGGCTCACACCTGTGCAGGGTGGCCCAGAGGTTGTCTGACAGACTACACAATCTTTTTTTTGCCTTGTGCTCGTTTTTAGCCAGTATCTTTTTTCAGTATCTTTTTACATTCAGTCTCCTATACATTGTCTACGTTTCCATTTTCGGACAGTTTTAACCACATATTCTATTTGCAATCACACATCTCAAATTATCTATGACATGAGTATATAGCTCATAATATAACGGTGGCAAGAAAATCTGAATAACTAATGGCTGGATGACAAGAAAATCTGAAGAACTAATTTTGTGTGTGTGTGTCTGTGTGTAATGATTCATTATTTCGTTGCAAGCATGTCTGATTTGCCAAAAGAAAAGAAAAACTATTGGTTCACTCTACCATAGATTTGCAGTGACTTTTACATCCTGGGAATGGATGGTTTTCTGATCTGGCTTCGCCCTGTTATGGCTCATTATTCACACAAAGCCTAGGCAAAATTGTTGATCAAGTTTGTACCTTGTTTCTAGATGAAGTGACTCAATTCTTCATTTCCTGGACACTGAGCCAGATAAGGTTGCAGATTCTGGTGCTGAAGCTGGTCACATAATTGCAACCACAATCCTTGGCCGAAAATGGTCTGCCTAAACACTAAACAGGTAAACGCAATGCTACATTAATCTCAAAAATCTACATTGTGGCTGTGAAGCAAAATTTGCTGATATGGCGGTTAATGAAATAGTCTGTCAGGGAAACTTCTGATGATAACTTCTGTCAGGGAAACTTCTTTTGGGGTTGTATTTCAGGGAACTGGTTCTTTTGGGGTTGTATTTCAGGGAAACTTCTGGCCTTTGTATTTTCTAAACTGGCCTCTATGCTCAACTGATTGTCGAAGGCATATAACCTGTTATTGTCAACTCTTCAGGCCAAACGTCAGGAAACGGGAGAAGTTGTTGCGATAAAAAAGATTCTTCAAGATAACTGGTACAAAAACAGGGAATTGTAAAGTATGTATATGCTTGACCATCCTGACATTGTCGGTCTTAAGCAGTACCTTTTTTAACCACTAAAGGGGATGGGCTTTATCTTAATCTTGTCCTTGAGTTCGTTCCAGAGCCAGTAAACCGGATGAAAAGACAGTACAACAGAATGAATCAAAGAGTGCCCCTCATTTATGCCAAACTATAGACTTATCAGGTCTGATATGACTTGGCAGTCCTTTTTCTGAACGAGATGTTATGCTTTACAGTTACACAATTGTCCTCCATCTCCACTTTTTTTACAAAAAACTATTCTACTGTTAATCTTTGCACTAGGCATACATGTTACCAAAATTATCTACATGCTGTCATGTGGAGCTCATGCTACAGAATTTCCTTGGTTACTAAATACATCAGTATATGATATGTTCCCTATTTAGTTGCAGCACTTTTTTGTCCTCAGGCCTGCTCTAAACTTATGTTCCAATAGTTGAGTACTGTATTGGGACCTTTCTACAAGTTTCAGATTAGTGGCTTCACTAACAATCTAAAATGAATTCTGAGACATTCAAGCATACAGCTGAGCTAGTCTGTCAGTTCTACTGTCTTTGGATTTATTTTCTAGTACAACTTTCTTCTTGTATGTTTAGTTAATTGTAAGGTTCTCTTTTCTTAGTATATATCAGTATATCACGCAGGCGATGAGATGCTATCATTTTTTTCTGAGATAAGTATGTGCACATTTTTGTGGAAGTATGAAGGTTTATCTCTAGGGACTACGATAATATAACTGATGAATTGCACATTAGTGCATCCTTATTATTTGTATGCTTCAACTAATGCGTGATTCTGCTGATTTTTTTCTTGCTACAGATGAAATTTTAGTTAGGGAATTCTCCATACATTTGTAATCTGTCTGCTCTTTGTAGTTGTTCAAGTCAGAAATGTAATGTCCTGGCCATGCAGCAGAGTTGTTCCTTCAGTTTCCTTTTGATACCGAGTATTAGCACAATATGTGATTGTTATAAGTCGTCTAACCATTGTTCCTGTAATATAATAATTGTGTTGGCATCTGCCACCGTGATATTTTTGAGGGAAACAGCAGGACTCTGGACTCTGCTGCATATTTTTATTAATTTTCAAATAAATGGTACAAATAGGAATTCTTAAAAAGAAAATAAAGAGCTATACAGGGAAAAAATCGAAGGAAACTACAAGAAATAAACAAGAGATACAACAAAATACAGCAGGTACAAGGTGTGTAGATCATCTGAATGCTGCCACCCAGTGAGCCACGCCACTGTACTCCTTCCTCTGAGCTCTGTAAGTAGGCCATTTCATCTCCTCCTTGAAACACCGTCTGCAATTATACATATTTGGAGGAATTTGGTTGAAGATGAAATCATTTCTGGTAATCCAGATTGCTCAGGAAATCAATAAAATAAAAACCCGCAAAAAATAAAAGGTAGGTTGATCAAATGCTTGAGTTGCTCAACTTCCTCCTGAACATCTGACTGGGTTGATGTCCAAGAAGGACAAATATATTGCCAGCACATTTTAGCAAATGGGCATAGGAAAAACAAGCGATCTCTTGTTTCCAGCATTTGCCTGTTACACATAACACAGGTATAATCCTGTAAAAAGAAGCTCTTTCTCTGTAGCATGGCCCTAGTATTCTGTCTGAGTGTCTGTTATTCACCAGAAGCCGCCACCGTGATATTAAACCATAGAACGTTGTCGTGAGATTTTTAACCTCCTTTTCTATGCTTAGTATGTTGTCCCAAACATATGTTTCCTCAAATTCCGCTTGGTTGTTTGGCTAGTTGAGCTTTCTTTAGATCAGGAAAAACATTCTCAAATCAAATTTGAATAACCACTAGTACATTCTGTACTAACCTAGTAAGCTTTCCACTGTTGGTTAACCCACATATCAAAATCTGTGATTTTGGCAGTGCAAAAGCCTTGGTAAGTTATCTTCTATAATTAGGTAGAAATTTAAATGCACGAGTCCTGCTGATTGCGAAAATAACATGCGAAACATTCTTGGTAAGAACAAAAAGAAAAGGTGCGCACTAATGCTAGTGAGAATTCAGTTGATCAGCTGATTGAGATTATCAAGGTGAAATCTTGTACAGTACGTACGACATTTGGAACTGTTTTCTCCTGCGACCTGCATTCTTTACAATGACATGTTCAGTCATAGTGCGATCGCAGGTCTTGGGGGTACTCCAACAAGGGAAGAGACCAAGTGCATGAATCCAAACCACACGGAGTTCAAGTTCCCACAGATTAAGGCTCGTCCGTGTCACAAGGTAATGTGTGCATATTATATTTACCTGTCATGCAAAATTGCCTGGTCTGCACAATTGTTGTTCTAGTTGGCGCGTACTTTCGGGACATGGAGAGTTTTAACATTGACTAGTGTGCTGATAATTTGTGAGAAATAATAAGTGACAAGTGGATACTGTAACATTTGAGAACAACTTCTGAACTGTTACTAGTAACAAAAATGGAAAGCTGATGCAACGAAAAAGGAAACAAAAAAGCCATACTTTTTTTTGAGGTAGGAAAGAAAAGCCATACGAGACTGATGTTTCTCAGATGGGCCGGGCTCTGTCTATCTAACAGGCAGCAGCCCACCAACCTCACGGGCCAGCACTTACCAGTCCTAAAAGCTCCCACCGAGGGGGCGTTGGCGCTGCTGTGCAGCAGCATGCCTAACATTAGTCCCACCTCGCCAGTTTACAGGGAGCAGAACCAGCTTATAAGCCGAGGCGCAGCAGCAGGTAGCACGACCTTACTTGAACAGGATCTGTTCTATAGGCTCGTACCGCTGCATCCTTTACCAATAAGGAGGCAAGCACTTCAGTCTGGTTGATGCATTCTGACCTCTGGGCCAGAGCGTGATTAACGGCCAGGATTTCCCTGATGGGGCAATCCGACGGCTGTAGAGGATCGTCCCTGCCTGGCTCACACCTGTGCAGGGTGGCCCAGAGGTTGTCTGACAGACTACAAATATTTTTCCCTTCTGTTTTTTAAGCCAGCCTCTTTTTTTCAAAATAACTGAAGAAGTGATAGTTAAGTACTCTAAGTTACTGAACAAAGAGAGAACAATGAATTAAGGAAAAAAGTGATGGCTAAAAAAGGAGAGTGAAATCTGAACAAAAGACCGGGGACTAAACAGTTACCAACTTTATGCACATACGCTAACTCGGTTTTATCAAGAATTCTTGTAAAGTATGACAAGCTTTTTAAACTAAAATTTCTAAAAACTGATCCTAAAACTGAGAAAAATGTCTGAAGATTAGCACATAGCTAAACTCTCATGACTGAACACTGACAAGACTAAGGACTAGTAATTAAAACTCAGAAGCTCTGGCTACAGTTGGTGGGTGACTGACCTCGCCCGACAGCGCCACCTCCACTTCAAACTTCTATTTTTTCTCTTAGAAAAACAGTATGTAAGTTCTCCATGTAGGGTGCTGCCGTATTGATACTCGACCTAGCGCTTAGTATAGCTGAAGAAGAATACACTGAAATCTGATATGAGCCTTCATGTTCCTAGAAAATTATAACTGGCAGAAAAGCAAATGGATATTAGTAATGAAAAGCAAATGAAATTACAAGAGTCTGAAACCTGAGCTGAGACTTCATGTTTCTAAATAAGTTATAACTGGCAGAAGAAGAACAAGAAAATGCAATGTCTGGTGACCAAAAGGCCAAAGAGACCAAAAACCGCCTACTGACTAGTGATTTTTTAACGGAAGATTACTCACTATTGGTGCAAAACAAAACTCCCCTTGTAATGAACTAGCAATAGGCAAATGAAGAAAGCTGCACAAAAACTACTAGTAGCACAGATGGTTGCACTAGGCCATCAAAAAGAAAAACAGGAAGCAAAAGCTAGCAGCAAGCACCAAGCACCACTTGAAAGATTGTGCATTAATCCATACAGATGTATAGTTCTTCACAGAAAAAGGACAGTAACGTGTTAAAAAACAAGTCTATATTCCGTTAACAGAGTTTAGTACTAGAAACTGTGTAAGCAAAAAAAATATGATTTGCGAGTAAAATTGGTGAAATTATCCTAAAAATGATTAACACTAGTTAGTCGCTCCAGAAAACAAAATGAACCCCACGCAACTAGTTGGTAAGATGAAAGAAATAGCCTCACGAGCATTACACTTTCACATTGCTATAGCAGCATCAACAAGATAAAAATGATCTACTGTCCACGCGATGAACAAGATGAAATGGGCCGGCAAAAACCACCACTAGTCACAATATGTTACTGTAGCTTGCTTCTAGCTGGCTTTCTACCAATTTTTTTTACTTGATAATCAGGGGCTCTCCCACCGGCTCCATTTTATATAAAAATGATCCCAGTTCAGTTTTTTTTGTAGCAGCAGAAAGTAAAACAGGAAACTTTCACTCAACTCTGGTCTAAGAAGTAAGAACAGCACTGTCCAGATACTGCACTCGTACAGCCCATATTTTCAGCAGTTATGACTGTACTAAGCAGCAGGAATCAAACACACGGAGGGAACAGATTACAACACTCAGGCCTGATCACATCACATGAATGCTATCATCGAGCTCTGGATGCAGCTTTAGGAACTGTACCAAAAATTCATGTCTGCCTCAATTAAAATGGACCCATCTTAGGCAAAGGCAGGAGCAGGGTACATGGCGAACCTTGCAAGAATCTGGAACTGAGTCACAAAGCCGAACAGAGGAGCAAGGTTCTGAAACAAAGCTCCCTGAACCGAACGGAGGGCCAAGCACACGGCTGACTGGGGAAACCAAGCCATGGTGCCCGTCGACTGGGTGGCGCGCATCGGCGCCTCCAGCCGCGGCGACTACCGGCGGATGGGACGAGGCACTGAGCGAATGGGGGCAAAGGCGGGGCTCGCCGTACCTGCCTCGCCGGCGACTCACCACTCGCTCTTGGCAGGGCCAATGGGGGAGCCCCCGCCGTGCTCCTCTCCATCCCCTCCATTTCCTGCCTCGTTCCCTCGCCGGCAGCTCGCCTCCCCGCCCTCGTCCCGCTGCGCTGTGACAATGGTGAACTGACACGTGCCTCCGCATATAGGAAAAAAAAAGCGTGGGCGCCCTGGAAACTGGGCGGGCCGGGCTTCAAACCCGGTAAAAAACGTCGCCCAAAGCCCACATGAGCGACAGGCCCGACGGACAAACCCACGAGAACATCGCTCTTTGACTCAAAAGAAAAAAAAACGAGAACATCGGTCTGAGATTTCAATCCGCCGCCGCCGGAGCAATGGCGCTCGGCACCTGCGTCCTCCCTTCGTTCTCTCCCCAGGCTGCCGTCCTCCGCCGTACGTCCACCGTAGCCAGCGCAGCTGCAGCCTCCCGGATCGGCGGCTTCCTCTCCAGCAAGCCCTACGCGCTGCCGCCCTGGGCGTCGGGCCTTTCCCACGCCCCGTCCCACACCTTCTCCCTCGGCCACTTCCCGACCCCGATCCACCGGTGGAACCTGCCCGACCTGCCCAAGGGCACGGAGGTGTGGATCAAGCGGGACGACCTCGCCGGCATGCAGCTGAGCGGCAACAAGGCGCGGAAGCTCGAGTTCCTCGTGGCGGACGCCGCCGCGCGGGGCGCCGACTGCGTCGTCACCGCCGGCGGCATCCAGAGCAACCACTGCCGGGCCACCGCCGTGGCCGCCAAGTACGCCGGCCTCGACTCCTATCTGATACTCTGCACCCCCAAGCTCCTCGTGGACCGGGACCCCGGCCTGGTCGGCAACCTGCTCGTCGAGAGGCTGCTGGGCGCGCACATCGACCTGGTCTCGCAGAGAGAATTTTTGAAGTTTGGGAGCGTGGCTCTCACCGAACTGCTGAAGAAGAGGCTCCTGGAAGAGGGGCGGCGGCCGTACGTGATCCCTGCCGGCGGATCGAACGCACTGGGGAATTGGGGATACATCGAAGCAGTAAGGGAGATTGAGGAACAAATTCAGTCATCTGATGGTGGTCTTCAGTTTGATGACATTGTTGTCGCGTGCGGCAGCGGCGGAACCGTCGCCGGCCTCGCTTTGGGATCGCAGCTGAGTAGCCTGAAGGCCAAAGTCCACGCCTTCTCTGTCTGCTATGGCCCTAAATACTTCTATGACTGTGTTCAAGGTCTGATCGATGGGCTTCAGTCTGGTCTGGACTCACATGATATAGTCAGCATTGAAGATGCCAAGGGCTTGGGTTATGCCAAGAGCACGGGTGATGAACTTAGATTTGTGAAGGATGTCGGTGCGGCGACAGGCATCGTGCTCGATCCGGTCTACACCGGGAAGGCGGCTTACGGTATGCTGAAGGACATGTCAGATAATCAAGCCAAGTGGGAAGGGCGAAAGGTCCTGTTTGTTCACACCGGTGGTCTCCTTGGGTTGTATGATAAGGTGGATCAGTTGTCGTCTTTGGCCGGGGGCTGGCGCAGAATGGACCTTGAAGAACCTGTGCTCCATGCAAATCTCAACTAGGACTGGCTGTTTATCTTTTTTGACTAGTGTTCCTGATTTTGTGCACCCACGACCACGAGGCCACGGCCATAGCATTTGAATACTACTCCCTCCGTTCCAAATTACTCGTCGTGGTTTTAGTTCAAATTTGAACTAAAACCACGACGAGTAATTTGGAACGGAGGGGATACTTTACGGGAATTCATTTGTGTGTTTTTCTGCCAGGATGACTTGATCTGCAGTGCTAGCGGTTAACAAATCAATACTGAGGTTGAGTTTCGTGGTATTAAAAGTTTCTCTAATTCTTAGAGAATATGGAATAGTACCTTTAATAATAGACTTTCAAATAATTTGTTCTGTTCCTTTGTGTCATGCATTTGAAAATTTTGTCTTATCATTTATGGTAAAGCTTATCATCAATTGTAAAATTATGATTCTAAAACTTGTCTATTCTGGGGTTATCTTAAAGGAAATTGATTAAATCTATTCATATATCTTAAAGGAAATTGATTAAATGTATTCATATAACACTGGACGAGCACTTGGAACATGGGCAAGATGTTTGCTGGAGACCCTCCAAATCAGGTAACTGTACATCTCAAAGTGCCTACAGAATCTTCTTACATTAACCAAAAATAAATGATACTATCACTGAGATGAACTTTAATCAGATTAGCCTCGGCTTTGTTAAACAAGTTTGGAAAAATGAAAATGTTCTTGCTAGTGTTCAAACTTTTGTTTGGAGACCACTTACTAAATCTTTGGCTGTTGCATGGGAGAATTTTAAAAAGTTTCTCCCAACTGCGATAGATTTGGAGATCTTGAAACAGACGAACACTAATTCTTCAACTGCCCTTACTCCAGAGCTATTTGGTTTCACTCTATCCATCCTTTTGAACTGAGGCCCACTCTGATGATAATTTCACATGTGCTAGTTTTATTCATACTATCTTTTCTCAAGCACCTGAGTCTTCTGTAATTGATTATGACCTCTATCTTCTCTGGCACATTTGGAAAGCTAGAAATGATCCAAGTTTTAAGGGGGAAAACACCACTATCCATTCTGTTCTGCACACTGCTAATGCGCATGTCGCTCTCACGCTCTAGCCCTTTGTGCAGAGACCTCCCTCCCCTGCCAGTCTAATGTTTTGCTGGTACCATCTATATTTAATGGAGCAGATCGACTGACAGACGGTGAACATCATCCGGCAGCAACTTGCTTCTATTTCTCAATCTCATGCTGCAGGTCTTGAAATTTACATTTGTGCCAACACGCCATGCATCTCTGCATGTATCAAAGTGCAAGCTCTGCTTCTCTGTAGCTGATGCAGAAGCTCATGCTTTACTTGTAGCCACACATATGTTCGATCAGCTTCAAATCAATAACTGCACCCTGTTATCTGATAATATAGCTGTTGTTCAAGCAATCGATGCGACATATTCCTAATGCCATCGGTTGAATGGAAACTCAGGCCAACCATCTCTTCGATCAGACAAGTGGGTCATGCCATTAGTGCAGGATTCCTTCACATATCTAGAGATTGAAATAATCAAGGATGTAACATGTTTATCTAATCAATGAATACCCCTGAGGTGTCTTCCTTAAAAAAACATGTGTGCTTAGAAACATGCTAATTTTACACATATAATTTGCTGTCCCAAATAAAGATACTTTGTACTGAATGTTGGGTCGAGCTCGTGAGCGTAACACATCATTAAGAGGGATTTACTGCATTTTAGTATTGATTAAGCGAATTTTATATTAAATTCTCACATAAGGAGAGGCTTGCAGTAGCGAAAAGGTTTGGTGACTAGACATAATATATCTATCTAAAAATAAAATGTTAGTTTAAGCTTAGCACATAATTAATTAATCTTAAGTGACTTCCATACTATGCTAAACAATACTATGTGTGAATCGTGATACTCCTAAAAGTAGGCAAGATAATGTTTCATACTTGTAATCTTGCGCCACCCAAAAGCAGCAACCATTTACTTGTACTGAAAGCTAAGAATATTGAACCACCATGATATACCAAGACCAGCCACCAGTTTTCTAGTGTATTCAGGTGAACTCTTGCACTACAAGTTTAACAGATTTAGTTCATGGGCTACTATTCTAGAAGAAAAATTAAAAAGTCCATGTGCAGTCCTCATCAGTATATAATATAGTACTACGATGGTGATGGCGCTGAAATGCAGTTATCGCCGCGGGTATTTCAGAATTGGCAGCACTCACTCACATTATTCTTTTTCATGTTTCATACTTGTAAAGTGTGTGTATGTGTGTGAACTGCAATTCTCCTAGAAGTAGGTGAAATCATGTTTCATACTTGTAAAATTGCACCGCCCAAAATCAGCAACCGTATATATACTTGTACTAAAAGCTATGAATATTGAACTGCCATGCTATTCCAAAACCAGCTACCATTATTCAAGTGCGCTCTTGCACTGCAAGTGTAGCTGCCGTTACTAAAAACTAAGAATAGTTGATTCAGCTACTATTCCAGGAGAAAAAGAAGGTTCATCTGCAGTCCTCCACCAGTATAGATTATGTAATGATAGCGATGATGCCGAAATGCAGATTTTTGTTTTGTTTTTTGCTGTGGAGATTTCAGAATTGGCAGCACTCACTCACATGATTCTTTTTCATGGTTAGGTTTGGGGCCGGCCACGGCCTTGTCGAAAGGGGGAGGAGGTAGGAAGAGTAAGAAGAGGAAAGGGACAAGATACCAGAACAAAATGGCTGAAAAGCACCATGATTGGGTTGCAAGGAAGGAAGCCCAAGACATGTGGCAGGGGTGGAGGGGAAGAAGGGTACAGTGCACTGAACTTCACCTCGTGCCAAAAAGCAGGGCCTGATTGATGGTTACTTCCTCTCTAACCTAGACCCCCTTTTGTTTCCTCTCCCCTGCATACATACATCCCTGCCTTGCTGCCTCTGCTCTGCTCCCTCATTTCACCCCCCCCCCCCACCCCATGAGGCCATAACCCTCGGGCTCTATCATCAAGGCTTCCTGCCTTCCTCATGGGGTGGCTCCGCTCCCTCTTCTCCCCCCTGAGGAAGATCATTGTCCGCGCACATTCGGCGCGCAAATACCGTAAGATCGACCGACTTCTCGTCTTCTTTGCTTTGTTGTGGAAATCTTGATTTCTTCTGTTGTAGCATTGTGGAGGGTTGGGGGGAATGGGGCTCTGTTTTTCTCTTCCTTGTGCCATTGTTGTTTGCTAGGCACTGACATTGTTGTGCTTGTTGGCAGGGAGGGGGATGAGGATCCTGTACAAGGACGTCAAGTCCTGCGAGGACGAAGATGTGCACGTCCTGTGGTCCATCCTGGTCGACTCGCACCGCCACCCGGCCATGGTGAAGCTGAAGCTCTAGGACGGCCATGGCGGCGGCACGCGGTTTTCGCCGTCGAGCCGGCGGCCATCATCTTTCGTGTGGAACTGCACAGTTTCAATGGCAATGCCGTCCGGGAAAAGACGAGCAGATACTTTCCTTGTGTGTGTGCGTGTGTGACACCGGTCTGATGTGTGCATCTTGTGACTTTGTGGGTGAGGTTGAGACGTCGCCTTTGCTTTGATGTGAGTGTGAGGTTGAGCTGATGTATCTGTATATAGAAAGCTCTGGGTGCCTTACCTAATGGTATTGAGTTTGGTTTCTTTTCCATTGTTTTTTGCTCAGTCATAATTTCTCGGTTGACTTGTGTGCTTGTTGTGTGTTTGCGCTTTCAATTGTTTGTGGATATTTGTATTATATTGCTGTGTATGGGTTTGTATAGCAGAGACATTGATGTCAAGATTGTAAAATAATGCGGTGGTTCTACCCATTTTTATAATTTATTTAATAGCTACCAAACTAATCGACCGACACATCTTGCATAATCTAAGAACAGAATAAAAGCGTTAAAGGATTTTAAAAGCTGGTTCATGGCAAAAAGAAAGTAATTTAAAAGACAAGTTTGAGAACTTCCATGGCACATCGGAATTTATCTCCTTTTAGAGCTAAAATCATATACATTGTTGTAAAGGACACCAATACGGCTCGACGCACGTTGTCACGTTCACCGTTACATCAGCATAGACGACATCTGGCGCACACGCACATTTTTGCACGGTGGACTAACGGCCTATCACGAGCTATGATCAGCTCACTCACGTTTGCACTTTACCTACGCCTCGTTATAAATTCATCAATCTATGATGAATACTAAGAGCATAGATCTTTTTTTAAAGAGCATAATCCATCCTTTCTTCACCCGCAAAAAAAATCCATCATTTCTTAAAAAAGAGCATATTTTACATAAATGAACCTTCTATAATCCAAAGAGGCCTTAAAGAAAAACAACAACTTCTTTAGTCAAAAGAATTATTATTTTTAGAGCAACCATAATGTTCACAGGGACACAAGCTATGTTCTGTGGGAAGGCGAGCCACATATTTCGTTCACACTCTAAGCTACAAGCAACTTTGACTAAATTATAAGCCTCGAAATTACATGACCTAGGGGGCGGAGCCAACAACATTCATATCAACATTTGTAAAGTAATGCACTGAATCTTAACCATTTAATTTAACACTGTAGCTAGCTAACAAATCGACCTACACATCCTGCATAATCTGAGAAGTAACATAATAAAAGTGTTAAAGGAATTTAAAAGCCAGTTTGCAAAAACAAAAAAATGCGATTTGAGCAGACATGAGAACCTCCACGTCACATCTGATTTTCCACCCCGTAGAGCCCAAATCATGTACATTATTATAAATGACACCAACACGTCGCGACCCACATGCACATTAGCACACGCACCATCTACATGGTGCACGCGCAGTTTTGCACGGCAGACCAACGACCCGTCACGCACTATGACCAGCTCACTCACTTGCGCTTTGCCTTTACCGTGTTGTAAATTCATTAACCTATCATAAAAACTAAGAGCATAAACCCGTTCTTCAAAAAATAGCATACATCCATTCTTTTGAAGAAAAGAGCATATCTCACGCAAATGGGTTTTCTATAATCTAGAGAGGCATTAAAGGGAAAAACAACAACTCTTTTTAGCTGAAAAAACAATTATTATAGCAACCGAAAAGCTTTATTGCACATAGGGATACAAGCGATGTTCGGAGAGGAGGCTAGCCAGATATTTCGCCCACACTCGGAAGCTACAAGCAGCTCTGCCTGAATCATGAGTTTCAAAGTTAAGCGATGTGGATGCCAACACTAGTAAAACAATGCAGTGGTTCTTACCCATTTTTTTCAATTTAATAGCTGGCTAACTAATTGACCTACACGTCCCGCATAATATGAGGAGTATAACAGAACAAAAGTGTTAAGGATTTTAAAAGCCAGTCCGCAAACAAGAAAAGAAATGATTTAGAAAGATAAGATTGAGAATTTCCAAGACACGTTGGAATTTTGCGCCGAGATCATATATATTACTGTAAAGAACAACACCAACGCGGCGCGGCGCGATCTGCACGCGCATTGTCACGTTGCCATCACATCAGCACACACACACACACGACATCTTCACGGCGCACACGCAGTTTTGTAAGTGCTACGTCTTGAGCTTGCGTTGGTTTTTCCCGAAGAGGAAGGGATGATGCAGCAAAGTAGCGTAAGTATTTCTCTTAGTTTTTTAGAACCAAGGTATCAATCCAGTAGGAGCCCACGCTCAAGTCCCTCGTATCTGCACAAAGCGATAGCTACTCGCAACCAACGCGATTAGGGGTTGTCAAGCCCTTCACGGTCACTTACAGAGTGAGATCTGATAGATAGAATATTTTTGGTATTTTTGATATAAGGATGCAAAGTAAAAAGTAAAAGCAAAGTAAATAGCAAAACAATATAAAAGTGATGGAGATTGATATGATGAGAATAGACCCTAGGTTTCACTAGCGGCTTCTCTCAAGAGCATAAGTATTCTACGGTGGGTGAACAAATTACTGTTTAGCAATTGATAGAATTGTGCATAATTATGAGAATAACTAGGCATGATCATGTATATAGGCATCACGTCCGTGACAAGTAGATCGAAACGATTCTGCATCTACTACTATTACTCCACTCATCGACCGCTATCCAGCATGCATCTAGAGCATTAAGTTAAAAACAGAGTAACGCCTTAAGCAAGATGACATGATGTAGAGAGATAATTTCATGCAATATGAAATAAACCCCATCTTGTTATCCTTGATGGCAACGATACAATATGTGCCTTGCTGCCCCTTCTGTCACTGGGTAAGGACACCGCAAGATCAAACCCAAAGCTAAGCACTTCTCCCATGGCAAGAACTACCAATCTAGTTGGCCAAACCAAACGGATAATTCGAAGAGAGTTGCAAAGATAACCAATCATGCATAAAAGAATTCAGAGAAGATTCAAATATTATTCATAGATAGACTTGATCATAAACCCACAATTCATCGGTCTCAGCAAACACACCGCAAAAAGAAGATTACATCGAATAGATATCCACAAGAGAGGGGGAGAACTTTGTATTAAGATTCAAAGAGAGAGAAGAAGCCATCTAGCTACTAACTATGGACCCGAAGGTCTGAGGTAAACTACTCACACTTCATTGGAGGGGCTAGGATGATGTAGAAGCCCTCCGTGATGACGACCCTCTTCCGGCGGAGCTCCGGAACAGGCTCCAAGATGGGATCTCGTGGATACAAAAAGTTGCGGCGGTGGAATTAGGGTTTTGGCTCCTGTTCTGATCGTTTGGGGGTACGTGTGTATATATAGGAGGAAGGAGTATGTCGGTGGAGCACTGAGGGGCCCACGAGGCAGGGGGCGCGCCCTAGGGGGGGCGCCCCCCACCCTCGTGACCACCTCTTTGATCCCTCGCAGTAGGGTCCAAGTCTCCTGGATCACTTTCGGTGAGAAAATCACGTTTTCGAAGATTTTATTCCGTTTGGAGTCCGTTTGATATTATGTTTATCCGAAACACTAAAATAGGCAAAAAAATAGCAATTCTGGGCTGGGCCTCTGGTTAATAGGTTAGTCCCAAAAATAATATAAAAGTGGAAAATAAATCCCAATATAGTCCAAAACAGTAGATAATATAGCATGGAGCAATCAAAAATTATAGATACGTTGGAGACGTATCAGGCATCCCCAAGCTTAATTCCTGCTCGTCCTCGAATAGGTAAATGATAAAAAGAGAATTTTTGATGCGGAGTGCTACTTGGCATAATTTCAATGCAAATCTTCTTAATTGTGGTATGAATATTCAGATTAGAAATATTCAAGAGAAAAGTTTATATTGACATAGAAAATAATAATACTTCAAGCATACTAACAAAGCAATTATTGTTGGAAATATGCCCTAGAGGCAATAATAAAATGATTATTATTATATTTCCTTGTTCATGATAATTGTCTATTATTCATGCTATAATTGTGTTATCCGGAAAGCATAATACATGTGTGAATACATAGACCATAACATGTCCCTAGTGAGCCTCTAATTAACTAGCTCGTTGATTAATAGATAGTCATGGTTTCCTGACTATGGACATTGGATGGCATTGATAACGGGATCACATCATTAGGAGAATGATGTGATGGACAAGACCCAATCCTAAGCATAGCACAAAATCGTGTAGTTCGTTTGCTAGAGCTTTTCCAATGTCAAGTATCATTTCCTTAGACCATGAGATCGTGTGACTCCCGGATGCCATAGGAGTGCTTTGGGTGTACTAAACATCACAACGTAACTGGGTGACTATATAGGTATACTACAGGTATCCCCGAAAGTATCTGTTGGGTTGACACGGATCGAGACTGGGATTTGTCACTCCGTATGACGGAGAGGTATCTCTGGGCCCACTTGGTAATGCATCATCATAATGAGCTCAATGTGACCAAGTGTTTGGTCACGGGATCATGCATTACGGTACGAGTAAAGTGACTTGCCGGTAACGAGATTGAACGAGGTATTGGGATACCGACGATCGAATCTCGGGCAAGTAATGTACCAATTGACAAAGGGAATTGAATACGAGATTGATTGAATCCTCGACATCGTGGTTCATCCGATGAGATCATCGTGGAACATGTGGGAGCCAACATGGGTATCCAGATCCAGCTGTTGGTTATTGACTGGAGAGTCGTCTCGGTCATGTCTGCGTGTCTCCCGAACCCGTAGGGTCTACACACTTAAGGTTCGGTGACGCTAGGGTTTTTGAGATATTAGTATGCGGTAACCCGAAAGTTGTTCGGAGTCCCGGATGAGATCCCGGACGTCACGAGGAGTTCCGAATGGTCCGGAGGTAAAGATTTATATATAGGAAGTCCAGTTTCGGCCATCGGGAAAGTTTCGGGGGTAATCGGTATTATACCGGGACCACCGGAAGGGTCCCGGGGGTCCACCGGGTGGGGCCACCTATCCTGGAGGGCCCCATGGGCTGAAGTGGGAGGGGAACCAGCCCCTGGTGGGCTGGTGCACCCCCCATGGGCCTCCCCCTGTGCCTAGGGTTGGAAACCCTAGGGGTGGGGGGCGCCCCACCTGACTTGGGGGGGGGGGGCAAGTCCCCCCCCCCCTTGGCCACCGCCCCCCTAAGGGGCCCTATATATAGTGGGGCGAGGGAGGGCAGCCACACCAAAGCCCTTGGCGCCTCCCTCCCCCCTCGTAACACCTCTCTCTCTCGTTGGAGCTTGGCGAAGCCCTGCCGAGATCACCGCTGCTTCCACCACCACGTCGTCGTGCTGCTGGATCTCCATCAACCTCTCCTTCCCTTGCTGGATCAAGAAGGAGGAGACGTCTTCTCCAACCGTACGTGTGTTGAACGCGGAGGTGTCGTCCGTTCGGCACTTGGTCATCGGTGATTTGGATCACGACGAGTACGACTCCATCAACCCCGTTCCCTTGAACGCTTCCGCTCGCGATCTACAAGGGTATGTAGATGCACTCCCCTTTCCCTCGTTGCTAGATGACTCCATAGATTGATCTTGGTGATGCGTAGAAAATTTAAAAATTCTGCTATGTTCCCCAATAGTGGCATCATGAGCTAGGTCTATGTGTAGTTTCTATGCACGAGTAGAACACAAGTTGTTGTGGGCGTCGATTTTGTCAATTTGCTTGCCGTTACTAGTCTTATCTTGATTCGGCGGCATCGTGGGATGAAGCGGCCTGGACCGACCTTACACGTACGCTTACGTGAGACTGGTTCCACCGACTGACATGCACTAGTTGCATAAGGTGGCTAGCGGGTGTCTGTCTCTCTCACTTTAGTCGGATCGGATTCGATGAAAAGGGTCCTTATGAAGGGTAAATAGAAATTGGCATATCACGTTGTGGTTTTGGCGTAGGTAAGAAACGTTCTTGCTAGAAACCTATAGCAGCCACGTAAAAAACTTGCAACAACAATTAGAGGACGTCTAACTTGTTTTTGTAGCATATGCCGTGTGATGTGATATGGCCAAAAGGATGTGATGAATGATATATGTGATGTATGAGATTGATCATGTTCTTGTAATAGGAATCACGACTTGCATGTCGATGAGTATGACAATCGGCAGGAGCCATAGGAGTTGTCTTAATTTATTTATGACCTGCGTGTCAACTTATACGTCATGTAATTACTTTACTTTATTGCTAAACCGTTAGCCATAGTAGTAGAAGTAATAGATGACGAGACAACTTCATGAAGACACGATGATGGAGATCATGGTGTCATGCCGGTGACGATGATGATCATGGCGCCCCGAAGATGGAGATCAAAAGGAGCAAAATGATATTGGCCATATCATGTCACTATTTGATTGCATGTGATGTTTATCATGTTTTACATCTTATTTGCTTAGAACGACGGTAGCTTAAATAAGATGATCCCTCACAATAATTTCAAGAAAGTGTTCTCCCTAACTGTGCACCGTTGCGAAGGTTCGTTGTTTCGAAGCACCACGTGATGATGGGGTGTGATAGATTCTGACGTTCGAATACAACGGGTGTAAGCCAAATTTACACACGCAATACACTTAGGTTGACTTGACGAGCCTAGCATGTACAGACATGGCCTCGGAACACGGAAGACCGAAAGGTCGAACGTGAGTCGTATAGAAGATACGATCAACATGAAGATGTTCACCGATGATGACTAGTCCGTCTCACGTGATGATCGGACACGGCCTAGTTGACTCGGATCATGTATCACTTAGATGACTAGAGGGATGTCTGTCTGAGTGGGAGTTCATTAAATAATTTGATTAGATGAACTTAATTATCATGAACTTAGTCTAAAAACCTTTGCAAAATGTCTTGTACATCAAATGGCCAACGCTCATGTCAACCTCAACTTCAACGCGTTCCTAGAGAAAGCCAAGCTGAAAGCTGATGGCAGCAACTATACGGACTGGGTCCAGAACCTGAGAATCATCCTCATAGCTGCCAGGAAAGCATATGTCCTAGAAGCACTGCTAGGTGAAGCACCCATCCCAAAGAAGCAAGACGTTATGAACGCTTGGCAGTCGCGTGCTGATGATTACTCCCTCGTTCAGTGCGCATGCTTTACAGCTTAGAACTGGGGCTCCAAAAGCGTTTTGAGCAACACGGAGCATATGAGATGTTCGAAGAGCTGAAAATGGTTTTCCAAGCTCATGCCCGGGTCGAAAGATATGAAGTCTCCGACAAGTTCTACAGTTGTAAGATGGAGGAAAATAGTTCTGTCAGTGAGCACATACTCAAAATGTCTGGGTTGCACAACCACTTGTCCCAGCTGGACATTAACCTCCCGGACGAAGCGGTCACTGACAGAATCCTTCAGTCGCTCCCACCTAGCTACAAGAGCTTTGTGATGAGCTACAATATGCAGGGGATGGTGAAAACTATTCCTAAAGTATTTTCAATGCTGAAATCAGCCGAGGTGGAAATCAAAAAGGAACATCAAGTGTTGATGGTCAATAAAACCACTAGTTTCAAGAAAGGCAAGGGTAAGAAGAACTTCAAGAAGGACGACAAGGGAGTTGCCGCGGCCGGTAAATCAGTTGCCGGGAAGAAGTCAAAGAATGGACCCAAACCTGAGACTAAGTGCTTTTATTGCAAGGAAAAGGGACACTGGAAGCGGAACTGCCCCAAATACTTAGCGGACAAGAAGGCCGGTAACACTAAAGGTATATGTGATATACATGTAATTGATGTGTACCTTACCAGTACTCGTAGTAGCTCCTGGGTATTTGATACCGGTGCGGTTGCTCATATTTGTAACTCAAAACAGGAGCTGCGGAATAAGCGGAGACCGGCGAAGGACGAGGTGACGATGCGCGTTCGGAATGGTTCCAAGGTCGATGTGATCGCCGTCGGCACGCTACCTCTACATTTACCTACGGGATTAGTTTTAAACCTCAATAGTTGTTATTTAGTGCCAGCTTTGAGCATGAACATTGTATCTGGATCTCGTTTAATACGAGATGGCTACTCATTTAAATCCGAGAATAATGGTTGTTCTATTTATATGAGAGATATGTTTTATGGTCATGCCCCGCTGGTCAATGGTTTATTCTTAATGAATCTCGAACGTGATGTTACACATATTCATAGTGTGAATACCAAAAGATGTAAGATTGATAATGATAGTCCCACATATCTGTGGCACTGCCGCCTTGGTCACATCGGTGTCAAACGCATGAAGAAGCTCCATACAGATGGACTTTTGGAGTCTCTTGATTTCGAATCATTTGACACGTGTGAACCATGCCTCATGGGTAAAATGACCAAGACTCCGTTCTCTGGAACAATGGAGCGAGCAACCAACTTATTGGAAATTATACATACTGATGTGTGTGGTCCAATGAGCGTTGAGGCTCGCGGTGGCTATCGTTATGTTCTCACTCTCACTGATGACTTAAGTAGATATGGGTATGTCTATTTGATGAAACACAAGTCTGAGACCTTTGAAAAGTTCAAGGAATTTCAGAATGAGGTAGAGAATCAACGTGACCGAAAGATAAAATTCGTATGATCAGATCGTGGGGGAGAATATTTAAGTCACGAATTTGGTATGCACTTAAGGAAATATGGAATCATTTCACAACTCACGCCACCTGGAACACCTCAGCGTAACGGTGTGTCCGAACGTCGTAATCGCACTCTATTGGATATGGTGCGATCTATGATGTCACTCACTGATTTACCGCTATCATTTTGGGGATACGCTCTAGAGACAGCTACATTCACTTTAAATAGGGCACCATCTAAATCTGTTGAGACGACACCGTATGAATTATGGTTTGGGAAGAAACCTAAGCTGCCGTTTCTAAAAGTTTGGGGATGCGGTGCTTATGTCAAGAAACTTCAACCTGAAAAGCTCGAACCCAAGTCGGAAAAAATGTGTCTTCATAGGATACCCTAAGGAAACCATTGGGTATACCTTTTACCTCAGATCCGAAGGCAAGATCTTTGTTGCCAAGAATGGGTCCTTTCTGGAGAAAGAGTTTCTCTCGAGAGAAGTAAGTGGGAGGAAAGTAGAACTCGATGAAGTACTGCCTCTTGAACCGGAAAGTAGCGCAACTCAGGAAGATGTTCCTATGGTGCCTGCACCGACTAGAGAGGAAGTTAATGATAATGATCAAGGTACTTCGGATCAAGTTTCTACTGAACTTCGAAGGTCCACAAGGACACATTCCACACCAGAATGGTATGGCAACCCTGTCCTGGAAATCATGTTGTTAGACAACGGTGAACCTTTGAACTATGAAGAAGCAATGGTGGGCCCAGATTCCAACAAATGGCTTGAAGCCATGCAATTCGAGATAGGATCCATGTATGAAAACAAAGTATGGACTTTGACAGACTTGCCCGATGATCGGTGAGCGATAGAGAATAAATGGATCTTTAAGAAGAAGACGGACGCGGATGGTAATATTACCATCTATAAGGCTCGACTTGTCACTAAGGGTTATCGACAAGTTCAAGGGGTTGACTACGATGAGACCTTCTCACCCGTAGCGAAGCTGAAGTCCGTCCGAATCATGTTAGCAATTGCCGCATACTATGATTATGAGATATGGCAAATGGACGTCAAAACGGCATTCCTTAACGGCTTTCTTAAGGAAGAATTGTATATGATGCAGCTGGAAGGTTTTGTCGATCCTAAGAATGCTAACAAGGTATGCAAGCTCCAGCGCTCCATCTATGGGCTGGTGCAAGCATCTCGGAGTTGGAACATTCGCTTTAATGAAATGATCAAAGCGTTTGGGTTTATGCAGACTTATGGAGAAGCCTGTGTTTACAAGAAAGTGAGTGGGAGCTCTGTAGCATTTCTCATATTATATGTGGATGACATACTTTTGATGGGAAATGATATAGAACTTTTGGACAGTATTAAGGCCTACTTGAATAAGTGTTTTTCAATGAAGGACCTTGGAGAAGCTGCTTACATATTAGGCATCAAGATCTATAAAGATAGATCGAGACGCCTCATAGGTCTTTCACAAAGCACATACCTTAATAAGATATTGAAGAAGTTCAATATGGATCAATCCAAGAAGGGGTTCTTTCCTGTGTTGCAAGGTGTGAAATTGAGCTCAGCTCAATGTCCGACCACGACAGAAGATAGAGAAAAGATGAGTGTCGTCCCCTATGCCTCAGCCATAGGGTCTATCATGTATGCCATGCTGTGTACCAGACCTGATGTAAACCTTGCCGTATGTTTGGTAGGAAGGTACCAAAGTAATCCCGGCATGGAACACTGGACAGCGGTCAAGAACATCCTGAAGTACCCAAAAAGGACTAAGGATATGTTTCTCATATATGGAGGTGACGAGGAGCTCGTCGTAAAGGGTTACGTCGACGCTAGCTTCGACACAGATCTGGATGACTCTAAGTCACAAACCGGATACGTGTATATTTTGAATGGTGGGGCAGTAAGCTGGTGCAGTTGCAAGCAAAGCATCGTGGCGGGATCTACATGTGAAGCGGAGTACATGGCAGCTTCGGAGGCAGCGCATGAAGCAATCTGGATGAAGGAGTTCATCACCGACCTAGGAGTCATACCCAATGCGTCGGGGCCGATCACTCTCTTCTGTGACAACACTGGAGCTATTGCCCTTGCCAAGGAGCCCAGGTTTCACAAGAAGACCAGGCACATCAAGCGTCGCTTCAACTCCATTCGTGAAAATGTTCAAGATGGAGACATAGATATTTGCAAAGTACATACGGATCTGAATGTCGCAGATCCGTTGACTAAACCTCTTCCGCGAGCAAAACATGATCAACACCAGAACTCTATGGGTGTTCGATTCATCACAATGTAACTAGATTATTGACTCTAGTGCAAGTGGGAGACTGTTGGAAATATGCCCTAGAGGCAATAATAAAATGATTATTATTATATTTCCTTGTTCATGATAATTGTCTATTATTCATGCTATAATTGTGTTATCCGGAAATCATAATACATGTGTGAATACATAGACCATAACATGTCCCTAGTGAGCCTCTAGTTAACTAGCTCGTTGATCAATAGATAGTCATGGTTTCCTGACTATGGACATTGGATGTCATTGATAACGGGATCACATCATTAGGAGAATGATGTGATGGACAAGACCCAATCCTAAGCATAGCACAAGATCGTGTAGTTCGTTTGCTAGAGCTTTTCCAATGTCAAGTATCATTTCCTTAGACCATGAGATCGTGTGACTCCCGGATGCCGTAGGAGTGCTTTGGGTGTACCAAACATCACAACGTAACTGGGTGACTATAAAGGTATACTACAGGTATCCCCAAAAGTATCTGTTGGGTTGACACGGATCGAGACTGGGATTTGTCACTCCGTGTGACGGAGAGGTATCTCTGGGCCCACTCGGTAATGCATCATCATAATGAGCTCAATGTGACCAAGTGTTTGGTCACGGGATCATGCATTACGGTACGAGTAAAGTGACTTGCTGGTAACGAGATTGAACGAGGTATTGGGATGCCGACGATCGAATCTCGGGCAAGTAACATACCGATTGACAAAGGGAATTGAATACGGGATTGATTGAATCCTCGACATCGTGGTTCATCCGATGAGATCATCATGGAACATGTGGGAGCCAACATGGGTATCCAGATCCCGCTGTTGGTTATTGACCGGAGAGTCGTCTCGGTCATGTCTGCGTGTCTCCCGAACCCGTAGGGTCTACACACTTAAGGTTCGGTGACGCTAGGGTTTTTGAGATATTAGTATGCAGTAACCCAAATGTTGTTCGGAGTCCCGGATGAGATCCCGGACATCACGAGGAGTTCCGGAATGGTCCGGAGGTAAATATTTATATATAGGAAGTCTAGTTTCGGCCATCAGGAAAGTTTCGGGGGTAATCGGTATTGTACCGGGACCACCGGAAGGGTCTCGGGGGTCCACCGGGTGGGGCCACCTATCCCAGAGGGCCCCATGGGCTGAAGTGGGAGGGGAACCAGCCCCTGGTGGGCTGGTGCGCCCTCCATGGGCCTCCCCCTGCGCCTAGGGTTGGAAACCCTAGGGGTGGGGGGCGCCCCACCTGACTTGGGGGGCAAGTCCCCCCCTTGGCCGCCGCCCCTCCTTGGAGATGGGATCTCCTAGGGCTGGCGCCTCCCTAGGGGCCCTATAAATAGTGGGGGGAGGGAGGGCAGCCACACCAAAGCCCTTGGCGCCTCCCTCTCCCCTCGTAACACCTCTCTCTCTCTCTCTCTCTCGTTGGAGCTTGGCGAAGCCCTGCCGAGATCACCGCTGCTTCCACCACCACGCTGCCGTGCTGCTGGATCTCCATCAACCTCTCCTTCCCTTGCTGGATCAAGGAGGAGACGTCTTCCCCAACCGTACGTGTGTTGGACGCGGAGGTGCCGTCCGTTCGGCACTTGGTCATCGATGATTTGGATCACGACGAGTACGACTCCATCAACCCCGTTCCCTTGAACGCTTCCTCTCGCGATCTACAAGGGTATGTAGATGCACTCCCCTTTCCCTAGTTGCTAGATGACTCCATAGATTGATCTTGGTGATGCGTAGAAAATTTAAAATTTCTGCTACATTCCCCAACAATTATGTCTTCTCAAAATAACATGGCCAAAGAAAGTTATCCCTACAAAATCATATAGTCTGGCTATGCTCCATCTTCCCCACACAAAGTATTTAAATCATGCACAACCCCGATGACAAGCCAAGCAATTGTTTCATACTCTAACTTTTTCAAAACTTTTTCAATCTTCACGTAATACATGAGCGTGAGCCATGGATATAGCACTATAGGTGGAATAGAATGGTGGTTGTGGAGAAGACAAAAAAGGAGAAGATAGTCTCACATCAACTAGGCGTATCAACGGGCTATGGAGATGCCCATCAATAGATATCGATGTGAGTGAGTAGGGATTGCCATGCAACAGATGCACTAGAGCTATAAATGTATGAAAGCTCAACAAAAGAAACTAGTGGGTGTGCATCCAACTTGCTTGCTCACGAAGACCTAGGGCAATTTGAGGAAGCCCATCATTGGAATATACAAGCCAAGTTCTATAACGTAAAATTCCCACTAGTATATGAAAGTGACAACATATGAGACTCTCTATATGAAGAACATGGTGCTACTTTGAAGCACAATATATGAGACTTGCTATATCATGGTGCTACTTTGAAGCACAAGTGTGGAAAAAAGGATAGTAGCATTGCCCCTTTTTTTTGGGGCCTTCTTTTTTTTCTTTGGCCTTTCTCTTTTTTTTGGGGACAATGCTCTATTGAATGATGATCATCACACTTCTATTTATTTACAACTCAATGATTACAACTCGATACTAAAACAAAGTATGACTCTATATGAATGCCTCCGGCGGTGTACCGGGATATGCAATGAATCACGAGTGACAAGTATGAAAGAATTATGAACGATGGCTTTGCCACAAATACTATGTCAACTACATGATCATGCTAAGCAATATGACAATGATGGATGTGTCATGATGAACTAGATGGTGGAAAGTTGCATGGCAATATATCTCGGAATGGCTATGGAAATGCCATAATAGGTAGGTATGGTGGCTGTTTTGAGGAAGGTATATGGTAGGTGTATGATACCGGTGAAAGGTGCGCGATATTAGAGAGGCTATCAAGGGTGGAAGGGTGAGAGTGCGTATAATCCATGGACTCAACATTAGTCATAAAGAACTCATATACTTATTGCAAAAATTTAGAAGTTATCAAAGCAAAGTATTACGCGCATGCTCCTAGGGGGATAGATTGGTAGGAAAATACCATCGCTCGTCCCCGACCGCCACTCATAAGGAAGACAATCAATAAATAAATCATGCTCCGACTTCATCACATAACGGTTCACCATACGTGCATGCTACGGGAATCACAAACTTCAACACAAGTATTCTTTAAATTCACAACTACTCAACTAGCATGACTTTAATATTATCACCTCCATATCTCAAAACAATTATCATGCTTCAATCTTTTCTTAGTATTCAACACACTCAAAAGAAAGTTTCACAAATCTTGAATACCAAGCATATTATTATTAGGCAAATTACCATGCTATTAAGAGACTCTCAAATTAATTTAAGTGAAGCATGAGGGATCAATAGTTTCTTTAAAACGAATGCACCACCGTGCTCTAAAAGATCTAAGTGAAGCACATAGAGCAAAATTATAACGCTCAAATGATATAAGTGAAGCACATAGAGCAAAATTATCTAGCTCAAAGGATATAAGTGAAGCACATAGAGCAAAATTATCTAGCTCAAAAGATATAAGTGAAGCACATAGAGTATTCTATCAAATTTTAATTCATGTATGTCTCTCTCAAAAGGTGTGTATAGAAAGGATGATTGTGGCATACTAACAAACAAAGACACAAATAATACAAGACGCTCCAAGCAAAACACATATCATGTTGGTGAATAAAAATATAGCTCCAAGTAAATTACCGATGGAAGTGGACGAAAAGAGGGGATGCCTTCCGGGGCATCCCCAAGCTTTGAATTTTTGGTGTCCTTGGATTATCTTGGGGGTGCCATGGGCATCCCCAATCTTAGGCTCTTTCCACTCCTCGTTCCATAATCTATCAAAAGAATTCACCCAAAACTTTAAAACTTCACAACACAAAACTCAAGATAGAAAACTCGTGAGCTCCGTTAACGAAAGAAAACAAAAGACCACTTCAAGGTATTGTAATGAACTCATTCTTTATTTATATTTGTGTTAAAACTACTGTATTCCAACTTCTCTATGGATTATAAACTATTTTACTAGCCATAGATTCATCAAAATAAGCAAACAACACACGAAAAACAGAATCTGTCAAAAACAGAACAGTTTGTAGTAATCTGTAGCTAGCGCAAGATCTGGAACCCCAAAAATTCTAAAATAAATTGCTGGACGTGAGGAATTTATCTATTAATCATATTCAAAAATAATTAACTAAATAGCACTTTTCAAATAAAAATGACAGGAGTTCTCGTGAGCGCTAAAGTTTCTGTTTTTTACAGCAAGTTCAACAAGACTTTTCCCAAGTCTTCCCAACGGTTCTACTTGGCACAAAAACTAATTAAACACAAAAAACATAACCAAAACAGAGGCTAAATAATTTATTTATTACTAAACAGGAGCAAAAAGCAAGGGATAAAAATAAAATTGGGTTGCCTCCCAACAAGCGCTTTTCTTTAAAGCCTTCTTAGCTAGGCATTGATAATTTTAATGATGCTCACATGAAAGACAAGAATTGAAGCACAAAGAGGGCATCATAAAATATGTGACAAACACATCTAAGTCTAACATACTTCCTATGCATAGGCATCTTTAGGCAAACAAATTGTCAAGCCAAGCAAAAACTAGCATATGCAAGGAAGCAGAAAGAAACAATAGCAATCTCAACATAACGAGAGGTAATTTAGTAACATGAAGATTTCTACAACCATATTTTCCTATCTCATAGTAATTACATGTAGGATCATAAGCAAATTCAACAAAATAGCTATCACATACAATATTTTCAACATGATCCACATGCATGCAAAGTTGACACTCTTCCAAAATAGTGGGATTAACATTAACTAAAGTCATGACTTCTCCAAACCCACTTTTATCAAGATTTTCATAAGATTGAACATTCTCCAAATATGTGGGATCTAAAGTTGACACTCTTCCAAACCCACTTTCAATAATATTGCAAACACTATTATCAATCTCATATTCATCATGGAGTTTAAATAAATTTTCAAGATCATAAGAAGAATCACCCCAATCATAATCATTGCAACAAGTAGTAGACATAGCAAAACTAGCATCCCCAAGCTTAGGGTTTTGCATCTTATTAGCACAATTGACATAAAGAGAATTTATAATAAAAGCATTGCAATCATGCTTTTTATTCAAAGATCTATCATGAGTCACTTCATAAAGCACTTCATCATGATTTTCAGATTTACGGATTTTAGGCAAAAGCTTATAAAGATAATCTAGTGCATCCAAATCACTAGGAATTGGTTCATCATAATTGGATCCCTTAAAAAGATTGGCAAGCGGATGAGGATCCATAGATCTTAAGTTTTCTGTTTAGTAATAAATAAACAACTATTCCAACCATACGAGCAAACAAGAAACAGGCAAAAAAGAGGCAAACAGAGAGGGTGGATAGAGAGAGAGAGGGCGAATAAAACGGCAAGGGTGAATTGGGGGAGAGGAAAACGAGAGGCAAATGGCAAATAATGTAATGCGACAGATAGGGATTGTGATGGGTACTTGGTATATTGACTTTTTGTGTAGACTCCCCGGCAACAGTGCCAGAAATCCTTCTTGCTACATCTTGAGCTTGCGTTGGTTTTCCCCGAAGAGGAAGGGATGATGCAACAGAGTAGCGTAAGTATTTCCCTCAGTTTTTGAGAACCAAGGTATCAATCCAGTAGGAGCCCACGCTCAAGTCCCTCGTACCTGCACAAAGCGATAGCTACTCGCAACCAACACGATTAGGGGTTGTCAAGCCCTTCATAGTCACTTACAAGAGTGAGATCTGATAGATACAATATTTTTGGTATTTTTGATATAAGGATGCAAAGTAAAAAGTAAAAGCAAAGTAAATAGCAAAACAATATAAAAGTGATGGAGATTGATATGATGAGAATAGACTCGGGGGCCATAGGTTTCACTAGTGGCTTCTCTCAAGAGCATAAGTATTCTACGGTGGGTGAACAAATTACTGTTGAGCAATTGATAGAATTGTGCATAATTATGAGAATATCTAGGCATGATCATGTATATAGGCATCACGTCCGTGACAAGTAGATCGAAACGATTCTACATCTACTACTATTACTCCACTCATCGACCGCTATCCAGCATGCATCTAGAGCATTAAGTTAAAAACAGAGTAACGCCTTAAGCAAGATGACATGATGTAGAGAGATAATTTCATGCAATATGAAATAAACCCCATCTTGTTATCCTCAATGGCAACAATACAATACGTGCCTTGCTGCCCCTTCTGTCACTGCAAGATCGAACCCAAAGCTAAGCACTTCTCCCATGGAAAGAACTACCAATCTAGTTGGCCAAACCAAACGGATAATTCAAAGAGAGTTACAAAGATAACCAATCATGCATAAAAGAATTCAGAGAAGATTCAAATATTATTCATAGATAGACTAGATCGTAAACCCACAATTCATTGGTCTTAACAAACACACCTCAAAAAGAAGATTACATCGAATAGATCTCCACAAGAGAGGGGGAGAACTTTGTATTGAGATTCAAAGAGAGAGAAGAAGCCGTCTAGCTACTAACCGTGGACCCGAAGGTCTGAGGTAAACTACTCACACTTCATCGGAGGGGCTAGGATGATGTAGAAGCCCTCCGTGATGACGGCCCTCTTCCGGCGGAGCTCCGGAACAGGCCCCAAGATGTGATCTCGTGGATACAAAAAGTTGCGGCGGTGGAATTAGGGTTTTGGCTCCTGTTCTGATCGTTTGGGGGTACGTGTGTGTATATAGGAGGAAGGAGTACGTCGGTGGAGCACCGAGGGGCCCACGAGGCAGGGGCACGCCCCCTAGGGGGGGCGCCCCCCACCCTCGTGACCACCCCTTTGATCCCTTGCAGTAGGGTCCAAGTCTCCTGGATCACGTTCGGTGAGAAAATCACGTTTCCAAAGATTTTATTCCGTTTGGACTCCGTTTGATATTATGTTTATCCGAAACACTGAAATAGGCAAAAAAATAGCAATTCTGGGCTGGGCCTCCGGTTAATAGGTTAGTCCCAAAATAATATAAAAGTGGAAAATAAAGCCCAATATAGTCCAAAACAGTAGACAATATAGCATGGAGCAATCAAAAATTATAGATACGTTGGAGACGTATCAGTAAGCCCAACGTGTTAGAATACAAGTTGTATAGGGATAGGAAAGTGGTTTAACTTGTATCCCTGTCTATCTCTTCTTCTCTCCCGTATCTTCTGTAAATCTCCCGAGAGGATCATGATCGATCTTTCAACTTGTACATCAAGGCATTGGCCACATATATACTGTTGGAAATATGCCCTAGAGGCAATAATAAAATGGTTATTATTATATTTCTTTGTTCATGATAATTGTCTATTGTTCATGCTATAATTGTGTTATCTGGAAATCGTAATACATGTGTGAATACATAGACCACAACACGTCCCTAGTGAGCCTCTAGTTGACTAGCTCGTTGATCAAAAGATAGTCATGGTTTCCTGACTATGGACATTGGATGTCATTGATAACGGGATCACATCATTAGGAGAATGATGTGATGGACAAGACCCAATCCTAAGCATAGCTCAAAGATCGTGTAGTTCGTTTGCTGTAGCTTTTCTGAATGTCAAGTATCATTTCCTTAGACCATGAGATTGTGCAACTCCCGGATACCGTAGGAGTGCCTTGGGTGTGCCAAACATCACAACGTAACTGGGTGACTATAAAGGTACATTACAGGTATCTCCGAAAGTGTCTGTTGGGTTGGCACGAATCGAGACTGGGATTTGTCACTCCGTATGATGGAGAGGTATCTCTGGGCCCACTCGGTAATGCATCATCATAATGAGCTCAATGTGATCAAGTGGTTGATCACAGGATCATGCATTACGGTATGAGTAAAGTGACTTGCCGGTAATGAGACTGAACAAGGTATTGGGATACCGACGATCGAGTCTCGGGCAAGTAACGTACCGATTGACAAAGGGAATTGTATACAGATTGATTGAATCCTCGGCATCGTGGTTCATCCGATGAGATCATAGAGGAGCATGTGGGAGCCAACATGGGTATCCAGATCCCGCTGTTGGTTATTGACCGAAGAGTCATCTCGGTCATGTCTATATGTCTCCCGAACCCGTAGGGTCTACACACTTAAGGTTCGGTGACGCTAGGGTTGTTAGGAAGACTTGTATGTGATTACCGAATGTTGTTCGGAGTCCCGGATGAGATCCCGGACGTCACGAGGAGTTCCGTAATGGTCCGGAGGTGAAGATTTATATGTAGGAAGTTGTCATACGGTCACCGGAAAGGTTCGGGGGCATATCGGTATTGTACCGGGGCCACTGGAGGGGTTCCGGGGGTCCACCGGGAGGGGCCACCTCTCTCGGAGGGCCTAATGGGCTGTAGAGGAAAGGGAAGCAGCCCTACATGGGCTGGCCGCATCCCCCCCTTGGGCCCATGCCCCTAGGGTTGGGGGGGAAACCCTAAAGGGGGCGCCCCCCTTGCTTGGGGGGAAAGCCCCCTCCCCTTGGCCGCCGCCCCCCTCTAGGTCTCATCTAGAGGGGCCCGGCCCCCTTCCTCCTTCCCCTATAAATAGAGGGGCAAGGGAAGGGCTGCACACAACATCTAAGGCGTAGCCCCTCCTCTCCCCAACACCTCTCCTCCTCCGTAAGAGCTTGGCGAAGCCCTGCCGGAGTACTGCAGCTTCACCACCACCACACCGTCGTGCTGCTGTTGGAGCCCTCTTCCTCAACCTCTCCCTCCTCCTTGCTGGATCAAGGCGCGGGAGACGTCCTCGCTCCGTACGTGTGTTGAACGCGGAGGTGTCGTCCGTTTGGCGCTAAGATCTTCGGTGATTTGGATCACGACGAGTACGACTCCATCAACCCCGTTCTCTTGAACGCTTCCGCTCGTGATCTACAAGGGTATGTAGATGCACTCCTCTCTCCCTCATTGCTAGATGACTCCATAGATTGATCTTGGTGATGCGTAGAAAATTTTAAAATTCTGCTACGTTCCCCAACAGTGGCATCATGAGCTAGGTCTATGCGTAGTTACTATGCACGAGTAGAACACAAAGCACTTGGGTCAGATGATGCAACAAATTATAGAAGCATTGTAGGTGCATTACAGTACTTGACTCTTACACGTCCTGATATTTCATATTCTGTTAACAAAGTATGTCAATACTTGCATGCTCCTACTACTTCTCATTGGACAACAGTCAAAAGGATTTTGAGGTATCTCAAGTTTACAGAGGGACTTGGTCTTCAGATTGTCAAGTCTTCATCTATGCTTGTGTCAGCCTACTCTGATGCAGATTGGGCAGGGTGTGCTGATGATAGAAGGTCAACAAGTGGTTTTGCTGTATTTCTAGGAACAAATCTTGTGTCATGGAGTGCAAGAAAACATGCAACAGTCTCAAGGTCAAGCACTGAGGCTGAGTATAAAGCTTTGGCTAATGCAACAGCTGAAGTAATGTGGATTCAGACATTGTTACATGAACTTGGAATTAAAGTTCCACAGGTTGCAAGATTATGGTGTGATAATATTGATGCAACCTATCTTTCAGCTAATCCTGTTTTTCATGCATGGACAAAACATATTGAAGTTGATTTTCACTTTGTCAAAGAAAGAGTGACACGCAAACTGCTTGATATAAGGTTTATTCCAACAGGTGATCAACTTGCTGATGGATTCACAAAGCCTCTGACAATGAGGAGGTTATATGATTTCAAGTACAATCTCAACCTTGGCAAACAGGGTTTAGATTGAGGGGGAGTGTTAGAATACAAATTGTATAGGGATAGGAAAGTGGTTTAACTTGTATCCATGTCTATCTCTTCTTCTCTCCCGTATCTTCTGTAAACCTCCTGAGAGGATCATGATCGATCTCTCAACTTGTACATCAAGGCATTGGCCATATATATACATCGCGGCCCGAGACAAAGGGTTCTACGCTTCCTCATACAACGGCCCGTCACGCGCTATGACCAGCTCGCGCACGTTTGCGCCTTACCTTTGCCGTGTTGTAAATTCATTATTTGATAAAATCTAAGAGCATAAATCAACTCTTATAAAAAGCATAAATCCATTCTTTTGAAGAAGAGAGCATATCTCACATGAATGTTTTTTTCTTCTTCTGTAATCCAAAGAGGCTCTGAAGGAAACCACAACCCTTATTCCGGCCCATTTCACTCTCTCTCTCTCAGTCTCTCTCCTACGACCCCGGCCCAAGAGGGAAACCACAACCACCCCACCTCCCCTCCTCCTCCTCCCCAAATCACAAACACCGAAGAAGAGAGGAGACGAGAAAGGGGATCGCCGCCGCCGCCGCCGCCGTCGCCCAGGATGACGTCGATGCTGTCCGCGTTCTCGTCGTGGTTCGTGAACCCGCGCCGCAACCCGCTGGCCCGCATCCACATGCTCACCATCTCCAACCGCCTCAAGAACTACGGTAACCTCCGATCCGATCCGATCCTTCGTCGTCTCAATCGTACTGTAGATCTGATCTCCGCGCGAGACCTGGTGATCTGAATGCGTGCGTGCGTGATTGCTCCAGGCCTGAGGTACGACGACCTGTATGACCCCTACTTCGATCTGGACATCAAGGAGGCGCTCTGCAGGCTGCCCCGGGAGGTGGTCGACGCCCGCCACCAGCGTCTCAAGCGCGCCATGGACCTCTCCATGAAGCACCAGTACCTCCCCGACGACGTCCGGGTCCGTCCCTCTCCCTGTTCCCTCCCGCCCCGCCCTCTAATCTGCGCGGATCTTTCTCGATTCGCGTGCCCACGTGCCTCCGGTTTGTGGGATGTGGATATGGCGTACGATTTACCTGATCGATCCTGGCCTTCTCGAGGGCCTGTGCGGTAGCTGCGATTTCTCTTTGTGTTATGGCTGATGAGAAATTGGATCTTTTGCCCCACTTTACTTCTCCATAAGATCATTTGCCCCCCCTGAGAGCCTACCGGGTGGGGCCCGGGGCCACTGTCATTGAGACAATCACAGGGCAAATCATCCAACCCCTTGTAAAGTGGGGCAAATCATCCAATCCCCCGGCTGATGGTTGCGCGTCTAGCGAAATGAATGGGGAAAGTGAGGTGCATAGTGCATTTCGGTTGCGTATGTGGTCTAGATGAATCTACTGGGATGGTGTCTCGGATGCTCCATTCGGTTCATCCACGCTGCATTGCAATTCGCACTATTGTTTGTTGCCTAAGAAACCGGTGAATTAGATGCTGGAGATTTCAATAGTTTGGAGGAGAGAAGTTGTACCCAGCAATTATGGAATTCATATCTGAGTGAGAAATGGTCATGGTTTAGGTTTGAATAGAATTTGAAATGTCACATGAGAATAAAGGATTAGGTTTGATAATAAAGCATAAAATTGTTGAAATCTATTATATTATACTAGCGAGTCAGATTATTGTTCACAATTTTTGCACGGTTTAATTAGTCCTGCGGTCTTATGGTGTCATTTTTCAGTATGTAGTTTGAATCGCTATTTATGATGCATCAATTGTTTCGAGGTTTATATGTATTTTGGTGTACAAAGTTCTTTCTCTGGATGCATTTTGCTTAGATGGGTTTGAATGAATACCCAGCCTGTTGATTTATTCTTCAGTGCTGAAGATGTTATAGATTATTTCCCCCCTGAAGATCCATTAACTCATATGACCTGTGAAGTGCTGATGTGTGAGAAACAGGTCATTATGAACTAACCATTCTTTCAGGTTCAGTAATCAGCTGTTGATTACCATTACACTAACTATTATCAAACATATGTAATAAACACAGGTCTTCTGAAACCTTTATTTTTTCTGTACAGGCACTACAGACACCATTCAAAAGCTATTTGAGCGACATGCTGGCTCTGGTAAGTGCATTTGCTGATGCTTGCCTTTTGTATTTTCATGTATTAATAACTTACGATATTCTGTATGCTGCTTTGAAATATTTACCCACTTCAAGTACAAGTGTGCTACATTTCGGTCATGCTGTAGACTTCAGCCTTGCACTTTTCTGCATCACCGTGTTTATGCAACATGTATAGATTAGCTTCAACTGCCAATCCGTTAATAGTGTTTGGTACTATGAGCCGGACGGAGAATGGACCTTCTGATACAAACTCATTTGTCTGATTTGACGAATGGAGTGGGTTGATCCATCATCCCAAAACCATTGGATGGCCCCATGATTGGGCAATCCATCATAGGATGAGGTGTGATGCCTCAAATTAAACACCCTATGTGTTTTATGTAAAGCAGTTTCATCAAGTTCCTCCCTAAACCATGCTATCTTGTAGTTTTCTTATCCTTTACATCTTTGACCCTGAATATTAATCTCGCTCCTTACTTTTCTTGGCCATTTTGCATTTAGAGCATGTTTTGTGAGATGAGTAGTTGAGTACAAGATGGTACAAGCATACAGCCATAAAATTTGTGAATTCATGATCTATGTATGTAAGGTGGGACTGATGTATATAGCATCCCAACACCTCTGCCAACTTAGTTTGGCAGTTCCTAGAACTAATTATTATTTCTACATACAAGTATTTCTCCAAACAAGACTGGTGTTAACCTAAATAATTCCTGGGCTTCAAGCCGGTGTTTTGATATTATCCTGTGAAGCTATTTACCATTTCAATACCATTAAGACCTGTTCCAAGTTGGCTAATGTTTTGATCTCACATTCTGTTGCAGGTGAAAAAGGAGGCAGCAGAGCGTAAAGCACTGGGAGCCCTTCCTCTCTATGAGAGAACCCTTCCTTGAAGACATCTTCCTTGATATGCGCCACAGCTTTTGCTCCTTGTAGCATCACAATGCATGAAATAAAATGCAGATTATGACACTGTTCCTCCTTCGGGTTTCATGTCCATTGCCTGTAGCAGTTTCTTGTGCCCCTTCCCAAATTAATTGCGACAGAATTTCTGTTGCTGTTGCTGATATAAAAGTTTATTTTGGTTGATGGAATTGTTGCTATAGAAGTCTGAACAACTCTGCTCTTGGTCTTTTTTCCATTGAGCAACGTTTTTGTTGCTTGCTTCTGGGTTTACGCTGCCCATTTCGACAGATCTGTGGTGCTAGTGATCTGCTATGTTCCGTGAATTGTTCTTCCGAGCTTGCCTAGAGATGTTTCTTTCTCAAAGTTCTACAGTGCCGTAAACCAACTACAAATTGTCCTAGTAAGAACTTGAAAGAAAATCCAAATATGCATGCACAAGAGGGTGCAAAAGGTATCATTGTTCATACTCCAACTAGCCCGTTACCTGTCCCCTGTCTTCTCACCCCCCATGTTGGGGTAAATCACCCTGTTGCAGTACGTTTTGTTTTGTTTTGTTTTTCAAGTTCTTCCTTCTCCGTTTCATCTCCATTGGGTCAAGCTTGCTCGTGAAGGATGCCGGTGCTCTTGTGCATGGCCCCCGCATGTGCTTTACGTCTTATACGCTGATGTCCTTTCCCTATTCAGGATCATGCACTCATCAACACATGTAGCATGCACGTTAGGCCATGGTGCCCTAGCGAGGCTCCATTAACGTGGATCGCTGATCACCGGTGAGAGAGGGATCTGGGCCGTGGTTGCCGGAGATGGGCGTGGAGTCAACTGGCTGGAGGTTCGGGGGGAAGGAAGGCGATGGCCCATTGTGCCTTTCTCTTTTGGATCTCTTTTTCACTTGTTCTGAAATTTTAGAGATTCCTCCGTTCCTAAATATAAATATTTTTAGAGATTCTAGTATAGACTACATAGAAGCAAAATGAGTGAATCTACCCTCTAAAATATATCTATATGTATATATCCGTATGTAGTGCTTTGAAATCCCTAAAAAGACTTATATTTAGGAACAGAGTAAGTACTTTTCACGATGATAACTTAGTTTGTTTTGGTAAAAAAAAGTTTTTTTATAGATTAAAGGAAATATTTTAGTCAAGTCGTTCCTCGGTGACGTCCTTCCTGGTGGGAAGCATTACATGACTGTTGCCAATCCAACAAGCAGAGCGTTGGCTAGTTCTACCATAGCAAGCAACGAAAGATGTGTCACGAGAATTTGTTTTATTGAGACTCTTCTGGTTTTCTCTCAAGGATGATGCGGAAGTATGGTTTAATTGATTACCATACGGTAGTATAATCAGCTGGAAAATGTGTGCAGAGAGGTTTGTGGCTAAATTCCTTCCTGGCTCTAAAATCACCAAACTACGAAGAAATCTTAATTCCTTTGTTCAAGGAGTAGAAGAGAGTTTATATGAAGCTTGGGAGAGATACTCTAAAATTTTAAATCTTTTCCCTAACCATGGTTATGCTGACTGTTATACACCATATGTTCTATCATGGAATTAATGATGAATCCAAGTCTACTCTTGATTTGAGTGCAAGTGGGCGTTTTATGGCTTTAAATCTTGAAGAAGGAAAGTCACTCATCGAAATAATTATGACTACTAAGGAGCAATGGAATATTGAATAACCAGTGAAGCCAACATGAAAAATCTATCATGTTGAAGAAATGGAAGAATTTGAAAATGTTGCTCAAGAAAAAGGTAAACCTATTGAATAAGTTATTAATGAAAAAGTGGATATATTTAGTATTTATCAACAGGAAGACGAGCTTAGAGAGACGATGAATAAATTTAAGCTTCACCAAAAGAATTTCAACAAGGATCTTCGAAGGTGTATTTACCATAATGAAAAGGTTATATCTTATCTCTCTGAAGAAGTAGATGGCTTGAGTCATGCCATGAAAAATCTTGATAAACATTCCTGCATGATAGAAACTCAATGCTCGCAAATCTCTGAAACTCAATCTTTGATTCTTGCCCAACTTGATAAAGATAATCTTGTTTCTTATAACTGGATTGACACTCATAGTGGTAAAAAGAGGCATGACCCTAAAGGACCTGCATGGTACGAGAAGGAACAAGCAGCAAACAGGAGAGAAAGTCAGAGCCAGACCCAAGAAGATAAAGAAGTCCTCTACGACAATCCAGAACAGGAAGAATCCGTCCGACAAGATGCACAAGATAATGAAGTAGAAGGGGAGAATGACAAACAAGTTGATCCCAACACAGAAACCGTCGATGGTGAATGAAGAAGAAGAAGCTGCGGCAGAAGCTGATAGAACTGTAGAACCTAGGTGGAAAAAGAGACTAGACCACCCTATCCAACAAGGGGTGGAAACAATCAAGCTTCGAGGAATCAAGATAAAGGTAAAGAGAAGGAGAAAGAAAAAGATAAATGTAAAACAAAGAAAAACTTTCCTTACCCTATAACTGTTAGACCACCTTCAAATGATGAACTCTTGAAAATCTTAGAGTTTCATTGCATGTGACCGAAATATTAAAGATTCCCACTTTTGCTAAGTTCATGTGTGATATTGTTAACAATAAAAGAAGTTTGAATCTGAAAGAATAGGTGACTATGATAACAAAGTACCCATTTGAGGACAAGGTACCTAGGAGACCCAGGTATACGTACAATCTCTTGTTCAATTGGTAATCTTGATATAAATAACGCTCTTTGTGATATTGGAGCTGGAGTCGGTGTGATGCCCCTAGCTCTCTATCACAAATTGAATTTGGAGAATGCGTTCCCACAGGTATAACCTTGCAGGCACCATACATTGGCGGCTTGCCAGGCCACGAGGCAGAGCAGCGGGTCCGCGCCGAAGACGAGGCCCAACCACCATACCAAATTGCCGACACCTCCTCATCCTGCCGCCATCACCATGGATCTGGTAGCTTAGCTAGCTTGCTAGTACTTGATTGATCGGTCGATCTTGGTCGGGAATCAAAGGAGATGAGGATGGATGGAGGTTTATATATGTAAAAACAAATCAAAGCTTAAAAATGTACTTTTTACGATGATAGCCTAGTTTGTTTTGGTATAGAAGGGATTCTTATGTATCAAAGGAAATAGTTTATGTCAAGTCCTTGCTCATGGGAGGCATCTACATGACTATTGCCAATCCAAGAAGCAGTGCGTTGGCTAGTTCTACCATATAGCAAGCAAAGTTGTGTGGCTACAAGGATTTTGTTCTCTCTGCTAATCTTCACAAACCTCATGTAGCTAGTAACCAAATTACCGACCTGATGTATGTTATGGACCAAACGACACAGAATTGACTATAGATTACAACGTAAAACGGTAGGTGAGAAAAAGAAGCATTCTCCCTGTCAATAACTTTTTTTTCGAGGGATTGTCATGAATATTTTGGACTGCACCAACTAAACACCCCAAGGCCAAGCCAGCTAGCACTTGGCATGCTACACATACACTATCAAGGGAAAGGTAACATCAGCTTTGTACAAAATATCAGTAGAGTTTCCTCTGTTTTAAGGACATCCAGAACATGCAATTAATATATTCTACAAGCTCCATAATAGGTCACATGCATAATCATATCTAACAGTTAACCAAATATGAATCTCAACAAAATATTTCTAGCAAATGAATAGTTAACCGACATATGGTGAAATAAAAGCTTCAAATACTCCATAACAGTTCAACACGACATAATGACCTCTAAAGTGTTATCAACAACATAGCCCTAATGTAAGGTATAAATGCGTGGGTTGTGCAGTGAAGAATAAACTGAAGGTGCTACTCCCATAGCACCTCGATGCATGCATGTTGCGGCAAGGTTTACCTGGAAACATTAAAAGAACAAGAGGGTGAGTACAAAGACTCAACAAGTACATAAAGGATTAATAAACAATGCACATGTCAAAACACTAAGTCTCTATTCAGCATCATGCACTCATCAACACATGTGTTGGTGTAATACATGCTTACATGGTCATCTCATCTCATTTAATTGGGTATACAGGTATCACTTGAGTGGACCCTCGTCGGCATCTACTCACTCCAACATGTGGAGATTGCCTCCAAAGTGGGCGGCAACCCTACCTTGTAGTTCTCAATGTGCCTACAGAAGTAGGCTACACTTTTTCCATTGCCATCATGAGTGCAAAGTCAAAATTAAGACCAACCAAACACCCCCTTAGTAGCCTCATTGTGCCCTTAGAAACGAGTTCTTTTTTCATCCCGGTGACATTCAAGAAATAAACACTTTCTTCCATTGCTATCATGAGTGCAAAGTCAAATTTAAGGTGACCATTGAAGAGTGACACTACAAGCAGTGTGTGAGGCTACCTAATTGATGCCTGAACCAAACATATGCAAACTAGCTAGAAACACGAAACTAACCCATCTTGGGCAGAAAACTAAAGGTGATATCCCCACAAGTAAAAGAAAAAAACACACAAAAGGTGGTATGCAACAATAGCTGCAAAACAGATCATACCTAGTTTGAACATCTACATGTGAAAAGATCGCCATTCAAGTCAAAATCGCGGAGATGCTTGGTGCCTGAAACAGCATGTTGACAGCTAGCAGTTGTAAAACGAAACCGAGCATCTCTTGTAGCCCTGTTATCTATCTGAAGCCTCCTATGTTGTTTTGCCAAGAACTCATCGCTGTAAACACCGGCCTCGATATGAAATGTCATCAGCTCCAGCACTCTCGCGTTCAATACAAAGAATTCGACAAAGTTAACATGCGGCCACGTGCCCAGATACGTTTCCAGCACCACAATCTTCAGACGGATGTCATGGCATCTTATAAAATCCTTGTGTTTACGACCCCACCAATTTGTTTCGGATGATACACTGGACTGAAAATAAAGATAAATAAAAACATTAACTATGCTTGCATGCATGAATAGCTAGAATACCAAAGTTACGAAATCACCACCTTGACGTGTAGCTCCTCCAAGTTTGGAAATAATCTCATCAAGCGGACAATGTTGTCCAAAATAAGTTGGTCCATATTGACGGCTATACTCCTGACATTATTGCGCACCACCTTAGTCGTCGGGCTATCATCAAACAATCCCTTAATGCAGCATGTGTTACAAAATTAGGCCAAGGGCGGATAAAACACGATTTCTCCTCAAAGAAGAAACTAATACAATTATAATGCAAGTTAACTGGAAGCCTCTCCCTGAAGACAAGACATATAAATTAAGGCCATGATTAATTAGTAACCTGACAAAATCCCTGCAAATCAGCAAGGAAGTCCAAGGCGTCCACTTTAAGTGCGGTGTATACACTACCAGAATTTGATACGTTGCCGACGGCCCATCACCGTCGGCATAGGGCCAAAAGCCGTCGGCAAAGGGTTACGCCGACGTCCCCCGTCGGCAACTCGTACGTCGGCGTACCTCAGGTCGGCCGTCGGCATACAAAAACCGTCGGCATACAAAAACCGTCGGCATAGTGAGCTAAGCCGACTGGGGCCGTACCACCGTCGGCATACATACATCGTCGGCGACATTTTCCACCTGACGGACGTTGACGGCGCCACCTGACACGTGGCAGCTCCTGAGCGACCCTGTCCTGGCGGTACGCTGACGGTTGGGCCCAACCGTCGGCGTAGCTCACGCCAGGCTTCCCAGAAGCTGCCACATGTCGACCACTGGTAACACGCCGGAAGCTATGCCGACGGTTTAACCGTCGGCGTAGCTATGCACTATTTTCTTTTTTTTCCTATTTTTGTTATATTTCAATTCAAATAACAACATATATATATATATATATAGAAGCATCATAAGTCCAACATAAAAGTATCATCACAACAGAAAAGAGAAGATAATTATCACAAGTTCATCATCATCGCAAGTCAAACATGATAAACATCATCACAAGTCCAACATAAAAGTATCATCATCGCAAGTCCCACATGATAAACATAATAGCAAGTCCAACATAGAAGCATCATAAGTCCAACATAGAAGCATCATCATCGCAAGTCCAACATGATCACAATAAAAGGCTTAAGCGGCATCACTTCCACTGCCAAAACCGAGGCCGCCAAAGCCGAGGTCGTCACCACTACCGCTAGCGCTAGCGCCACCGCCACCGCCGCCGCCAAGCCAGACCGGAGTGACTGGGCTCCGTGACTCAGGAGTGGAACCATCAGTAGCACCACCATCAGTTCCCTGCATGTTTGGAAAGAGATGGTAAGGCAATATATGATTGTATTGAATAAACGAGAAGTTGTGGTTGAATAGGTTGGTGATGTACTAACCGGAGTGACATTGTAGTGGTCTGCCAGAAATTGTTCAAATGTAGGCACCACTGGTTGTGGTCCAGGAGGTGGTGGTGGTGGTTCCATTGTAGGAATCTGCCCGGTTGCCATAGACGCAAACATAAGCTGCGTCATGCGACTATTGTGCTCCATGACTGCTGCAACTCTCTGGTTCCAGTCGTAGAGCTGCTGACGTTGGAACTCCATGTAGGCCTACAATATGACATGATGCAACTCATAATACATAACAAAGCGGAAAATAAAAGTAGAAAGAAAGAAGATAAGAGGGAAAATACTTATAGAGTTGCGTTGGGCTAGGATGGCCTGTGCAGTGGACATGCTCAGGCGCGGGCGCGGGCTCGGCCTCGGGTTGGTAGCTCGGATCCGTCTGTAGGAGATAGAAGGGGTGATCACCGAATCCAGAACCACCGACCGACCATGACTCCTCGGCCCTATGCTCACCACCGCCCTCTCGTTGGAATCCGCAGACATGGGGTCTCCTTTGTCAGGATTCCACTTCTTAAACTCCTTCTTGTAGGACTCCAGGTTCTTCCCGGCCTTGCCATAGTACTCACTCTCGTCATCCTTGCGATTAGGCCGCACACGGGCGAGCCTCCAGGACTCGATGTCTGAGAGCGGCTGCTTCAATTTCTCCTCCTGCACCACCAAACAAAGGTTAGTCATACATAAGAACATACGGCAAATAGAAGATCAAGAATGTTTCATGTACATAGATATACCTGAATTTTCTTGGTGTGCCAGTGGTTTCGGTTTCCCTGACCGTGTGTTCCGTCATGTCCTCGGTTAGCCTTGTTTATGCTGCTCTTGGCAGCAAACTCTGTGTCTGCGCCGACCCACATATCCACCAATCCCGCCCATCCCTCAGGGTGGCGATAGCACCAATCAGGAGCCACCTACATAATGAAGCATAATGGCATGTGAACACGAAACAATGAAATTTACCACAAACGTCGGAATGAAAAGTCCGTTATGCTTACCAACATGTACTGCTCCCGTTCCAAGGTAAGGTCCTGTGCCTTAGCTTCTTCCTTGGTCACCTTCACGCCATGTTTGTCGTGATAATACCGTGAGATGGCCACCCAGCGCACCTCGTACTGTATCTGACGGGTCTGCTTCCTCGCAGCCCGTAGCACATACTCATCGGCCATGGCCTTGTGCTCCTCAAGAACTCTATAGAATTTCTAGAGGCAATCATAAAACCAGAATGGAACAAGCGATGCGTTAAACGATTCGATGATAAACTATGAAAGAAACTCAAGACTAGTGCTTCGGAAGAGGACTTACCCAAAAGTTTGATATCACGGCCTTAGCAGCCGTCTCATAGGCCAGGTGGAAGGCTACTTCATAGTGATCCCAGCACGTGGCCAAAATCTTGCGCTCCGGGTGGTTGACTGGGTCCGGAGTGAACATCCCCGGCCAATATTTCTTCAACATGATAGTGATGATGCCGTTTGGAAGACGGGCACCATTAGGATATTTCTAGGAGCTGCAAAAGAATGAAAAATATTAGTATGTGCACAATAAAAATGATAGTATGTGTTTAAAATATTATTAAGGGGCACTTACTTTTTCCCCGTGGGCTCAATGAGCCACTTCATCTCCTCGGTAGCAGGAGGATCTGGGAGTCGTGCACCAATACCTTCATCGCTTTATTTACTAGATGAGAAATACAAAATAAATTCACCCACTTCAAGTTTCACATTCAGAGTATTAGAAATGTTAAATCCTGATGAACAACTTACCAATTTTGCACAAATTACTATTTTTTAGCAAGACCATGAAGTGTCAAAAAATATTTCATCCTTATTTTGCAAGACCATCATGAAGAAAAAACCACTTTATCATGGAGATACGACACAACAAAGAATGCTAATTCCACCGTCTCAAAAATTATATATATCATCATATCACATACAACTTTGACACTTAAGAGTTGGAAAAACAATCATAGTGCTAATGCCATCCATTGATCAGTATTTTGCAAACTATCCACCTGCAAACAATATTTTGCAAACTATCCACCTCCATGTGGGACAAAATTCGAATGCTAATTTCTCTGTTTGCAAGCTCTACTAAAACACATAATATACCAGACACAATCACATTTGCATCATTTTCTCTTATTAGGACAGTCAATAATATTGCATTTGCAGCTTGCCACTAACTTCCTTCAACAAGAGGTCGTCACTAACTCGATCACAAATTGAACAGGAACATAGCAACAATCATAAGGAGGTACAAAACTAAGAAAAAGGAAAAAGTTCCTCACTTTCAGAGAGGGCCGGCTGGTCGGGGTGGGGACGGCACGCGCTGGTGCTCAAGTTGGGGAGGGGGCGCCGGACCAGCAGCAGAGGAGGGCCGGGGAGGGGGCGCCGGACCGCCGGAGCAGCGGCCGCGGCCGCAAGGGAGCCGAGCTCACCAGCAGCAGGAGGGGACGAGGACGACGGGGCCGGTGCGGGGACGGGAGCGGGGGCGGGCGGGGACGGACGACGACAATGCGGGGGGCGGGGACGGCCGGAGGCGGTGCGGGGCGGGGACGGCCGGCGGCGGAGCAGAGCGGGGACGCTCGGTGCGGGGCAGGGACGGACGGGGGCCGAGCGGGTGCAGGGCGGGGACGGTGTGATGCTGCCAGGGCGGGGAAGGCGCCGGCGCAGAAGAGGGCGGCAGAGGTGCGGGGCGGGGATGGCTGGCGGCGGCGGGATCGAGGGACGGAGGGGCAGGATCGAGCGGCGGCGGGGTGGCTGTGGATCGAGGCTGAACTGGATAAGGTTTTTTTTTGGTTTTTTTACTGTGAGATGCCGGTTGGATAAGATGGGAGGTATGCCGAAGGTATAACCGTCGGCATAGGTGGTGCCGACCTATGCCGACGGTTATACCGTCGGCATACCTATTTTACATTAAATTAAATTTATTTTAGTAATGTCCTTACTAAATTAATTATTATTTATACATAAACTAGCTATCCATGTGACAAGTACGGCACCAATCTAAAGTAAAGTAGAAAAAATAAAAAATATATTCAGTCATACCTGCACGCCACCCGACCGGACTATATCCTAGCCCCATTGACGCGATGATCTAGCCCCTGCGAAGGGGGGCCAAACCCCGGAGCCCCAAGACGGGCGTCTACGCATGCAACATCACTTTCACACATGCATCAGGACCCGGTACGGTGTTTCGGTGGCATTGCTACACACGGAAGGCCACCACGAAGCCAGTTGACCGATGATCTAAGTGACGGCGGTACTGCCGTCCGTGGAGGGAGGCAACACCCCGGTGACCCAAGACGGGCATCTACGCATGCAACATCACTTTGACACACGCATCAGGACCCGTTACGGTGTTTCAGTGGCATAGCTACACCCGGAAGGCCACCACGAAGCCCAGTTGACCCGATGATCTAGCCCTTTGACTTTCACCGGATGGGCTTTGACGAGTGTACTCTTCCACCTGGTTGCGATTGGTCAGCCCATAGGAACATCTGTTGGGGAATGTAGTAATTTCAAAATTTTCCTACGGCACGCAAGATCATGGTGATGCATAGCAACGAGAGGGGAGAGTGTAATCTACGTACCCTCGTAGACCGACAGCGGAAGCGTTATGATAACGCGGTTGATGTAGTCGTACGTCTTCACGGCCCGATCGATCAAGCACGAAATTATGGCACCTCCGAGTTCTAGCACACGTTCAGCTCGATGACGATCCCCGGACTCCGATCCAGCAAAGTGTCGGGGAAGAGTTCCGTCAGCACGACGACGTGGTGACGATCTTGATGTTATACTGTCGCAGGGCTTCGCCTAAGCACCACTACAATATTATCGAGGACTATGGTGGAAGGGGGCACCGCACACGGCTAAGAGAACGATCTTGGAGATCAACTTGTGTGTCTAGGGGTGCCCCCTGCCCCGTATATAAAGGAGCAAAAAGGAGGGGGGGTGCGGCCGGCCCTAGGAGGAGGCGCGCCGAAGGAGTCCTACTCCTACCGGGAGTAGGACTCCCCCCCTTTCCCTAGTTGGATTAGAAATTGGGGGGAAGGAGGAGAGGGAAGAAAGGAAAGGGGGGGGGGGGCGCCGCCCCCCTCCTTGTCCAATTCGGACTTGGGGGGGGGGGGGAAGGGGCGCGCGGCAGCCCCTAGGCCTCCTCTCCTATTCCTCCACTAGGCCCATTAAGGCCCATTAGGTTATCGGGGGGTTCCGGTAACCTCCCGGTACTCCGGTAAAATGCCGATTTCACCCGGAACACTTACGATGTCCAAATATAGGCTTCCAATATATCAATCTTTATGTTTCGAACATTTTGAGACTGCTCGTCATGTCCGTGATCACATCCGGGACTCCGAACAAACTTCAGTACATCAAAATATATAAACTCATAATGAAACTGTCATCATAACGTTAAGCGTGCGGACCCTACGGGTTCGAGAACAATGTAGACATGACCGAGACATGTCTCCGGTAAATAACCAATAGCGGAACCTGGATGCTCACCGGAGTCCTACTCCCACCGGGAGTAGGACTCCTCCTTCCCTTGTTGGAGTAGGAGAGAAGGAAAGAGGGGGAGAGGAACAAGGAAAAGTGGGCTGCACCCCTTGTCCAATTCGAACCAGAGGGGGGGCGCGCGCCTCCTTCCTTTTGGCCTCTCTCCTCTATTCCCGTATGGCCCAATAAGGCCCATATACTCCCCGGCGAATTCCCGTAACTCTCCGGTACTCCGAAAAATACCCGAATCACTCGGAACCTTTCCGAAGTCCGAATATAGTCGTCCAATATATCGATATTTACGTCTCGACCATTTTGTGACTCCTTGTCATGTCCCCGATCTCATCCGGGACTCCGAACTCCTTCGGTACATCAAAACTCATAAACTCATAATATAACTGTCATGGAAACTTTAAGCGTGCGGACCCTACGGGTTCGAGAACAATGTAGACATGACCGAGACACGTCTCCGGTCAATAAGCAATAGCGGAACCTGGATGCTCATATTGGCTCCTACATATTCTATGAAGATCTTTATCGGTCAGACCGCATAACAACATACGTTGTTCCCTTTGTCATCGGTATGTTACTTGCCCGAGATTCGATCGTCGGGATCTCAATACCTAGTTCAATCTCGTTACCGGCAAGTCTCTTTACTCGTTCCGTAATACATCATCTCGCAACTAACTCATTAGTTGCAATGCTTGCAAGGCTTAAGTGATGTGCATTACCGAGAGGGCCCAGAGATACCTCTCCGACAATCGGAGTGAAAAATCCTAATCTCGAAATACGCCAACCCAACAAGTACCTTCGGAGACACCTGTAGAGCACCTTTATAATCACCCAGTTACGTTGTGACGTTTGGTAGCACACAAAGTGTTCCTCCGGCAAACGGGAGTTGCATAATCTCATAGTCATAGGAACATGTATAAGTCATGAAGAAAGAAATAGCAACATACTAAACGATCGGGTGCTAAGCTAATGGAATGGGTCATGTCAATCACGTCATTCTCCTAATGATGTGATCCCGTTAATCAAATCACAACACATGTCTATGGTTAGGAAACATAACCATCTTTGATAAACGAGCTAGTCAAGTAGAGGCACACTAGTGATGTTTTAGTTTGTTTATATATTCACACAAGTATTATGTTTCCGGATAATACAATTCTAGCATGAATAATAAACATTTATCATGATATAAGGAAATAAATAATAACTTTATTATTTCCTCTAGGGCATATTTCCTTCAGTCTCCCACTTGCACTAGAGTCAATAATATAGATTACACAGTAATGATTCTAACACCCATGGAGCTTTGGTGCTGATCATGTTTTGCTCGTGGAAGAGGCTTAGTCAATGGGTCTGCAACATTCAGATCCGTATGTATCTTGCAAATCTCTATGTCTCCCACCTGGACTAGATCCCGGATGGAATTGAAGCGTCTCTTGATGTGCTTGGTTCTCTTGTGAAATCTGGATTCCTTTGCCAAGGCAATTGCACCAGTATTGTCACAAAAGATTTTCATTGGACCCGATGCACTAGGTATGACACCTAGATCGGATATGAACTCCTTCATCCAGACTCCTTCGTTTGCTACTTCTGAAGCAGCTATGTACTCCGCTTCACATGTAGATCCGGCCATAACGCTTTGTTTAGAACTACACCAACTGACAGCTCCACCATTTAATGTAAACACGTATCCGGTTTGCGATTTAGAATCATCCGGATCAGTGTCAAAGCTTGCATCAACGTAACCATTTACGATGAGCTCTTTGTCACCTCCATATATGAGAAACATATCCTTAGTCCTTTTCAGGTATTTCAGGATGTTTTTGACCGCTGTCCAATGATCCACTCCTGGATTACTTTGGCACCCCCTGCTAGACTTATAGCAAGACACACATCAGGTCTGGTACACAGCATTGCATACATGATAGAGCCTATGGCTGAAGCATAGGGAACATCTTTCATTTTCTCTCTATCTTCTGCATTGGTCGGGCATTGAGTCTTACTCAATTTCACACCTTGTAACACAGGCAAGAATCCTTTCTTTGCTTGATCCATTTTGAACTTCTTCAAAATTTTGTCAAGGTATGTGCTTTGTGAAAGTCCAATTAAGCGTCTTGATCTATCTCTATAGATCTTAATGCCCAATATGTAAGCAGCTTCACCGAGGTCTTTTATTGAAGAACTCTTATTCAAGTATCCCTTTATGCTATCCAAAAATTCTATATCATTTCCGATTAGTAATATGTCATCTACATATAATATCAGAAATGCTATAGAGCTCCCACTCACTTTCTTGTAAATACAGGCTTCTCCAAAATTCTGTACAAAACCAAATGCTTTGATCACACTATCAAAGAGTTTATTCCAACTCCGAGAGGCTTGCACCAGTCCATAAATGGATCGCTGGAGGTTGCACACTTTGTTAGCTCCCTTTGGATCGACAAAACCTTCCGGCTGCATCATATACAACTCTTCTTCCAGAAATCCATTCAGGAATGCAGTTTTGACATCCATCTACCAAATTTCATAATCATAAAATGCGGCAATTGCTAACATGATTCGGACAGACTTAAGCATCGCTACGGGTGAGAAGGTCTCATTGTAGTCAATCCCTTGAACTTGTCGAAAACCTTTTGCGACAAGTCGAGCTTTGTAGACAATAACATTACCGTCAGCGTCAGTCTTCTTCTTGAAGATCCATTTATTTTCAATTGCTTGCCTATCATTGGGCAAGTCGACCAAAGTCCACACTTTGTTCTCATACATGGATCCCATCTCAGATTTCATGGCTTCAAGCCATTTTGCGGAATCTGGGATCACCATCGCTTCTTCGTAGTTCATAGGTTCATCATGATCTAGTAGCATGACTTCCAGAACAGGATTACCATACCACTCTGGTGCGGATCTTACTCTGGTTGATCTACGAGGTTCAGTAGTATCTTGTTCTGAAGTTTCATGATCATCATCATTAGCTTCCTCACTAATTGGTGTAGGTGTCACAGAAACTGGTTTCTGTGATGTACTACTTTCCAATAATGAGCAGGTACAGTTACCTCATCAAGTTCTACTTTCCTCCCACTTACTTCTTTCGAGAGAAACTCCTTCTCTAGAAAGTTTCCGAATTTAGCAACAAAAGTCTTGCCTTCGGATCTGTGATAGAAGGTGTATCCAATAGTTTCCTTTGGATATCCTATGAAGACACATTTCTCCGATTTGGGTTTGAGCTTACCAGGTTGAAGCTTTTTCACATAAGCATCGCAGCCCCAAACTTTCAGAAACGACAACTTTGGTTTCTTGCCAAACCACAGTTCATAAGGCGTCGTCTCAATGGATTTTGATGGTACCCTATTTAATGTGAATGCGGCCGTCTCTAAAGCATAACCCCAAAACGATAGCAGTAAATCAGTAAGAGACATCATAGATCGCACCATATCTAGTAAAGTACGATTACGACGTTCGGACACACCATTACGCTGTGGTGTTCCGGGTGGCGTGAGTTGCGAAACTATTCCGCATTGTTTCAAATGTACACCAAAATCGTAACTCAAATATTCTCCTCCATGATCAGATCCTAGGAATTTTATTTTCTTGTTACGATGATTTTCAACTTCACTCTGAAATTCTTTGAACTTTTCAAAGGTTTCAGACTTATGTTTCATTAAGTAGATATACCCATATTTGCTTAAGTCATCTGTGAAGGTAAGAAAATAACGATATCCGCCACGAGCCTCAACATTCATCGGACCACATACATATGTATGTATGATTTCCAACAAATCTGTTGCTCTCTTCATAGTACCAGAGAACGGTGTTTTTGTCATCTTGCCCATAAGGCACGGTTCGCAAGTACCAAGTGATTCATAATCAAGTGGTTCCAAAAGTCCATCGGTATGGAGTTTCTTCATGCGCTTTACACCGATATGACCTAAACGGCAGTGCCACAAATAAGTTGCACTATCATTATCAACTCTGCATCTTTTGGCTTCAACATTATGAATATGTGTGTCACTACTATCGAGATTTAATAAGAATAGACCACTCTTCAAGGGTGCATGACCATAAAAGATATTACTCATATAAATAGAACAACCATTATTCTTTGATTTAAATGAATAACCGTCTAGCATCAAACAAGATCCAGATATAATGTTCATGCTCAACGCTGGCACCAAATAACAATTATTTAGGTCTAATACTAATGCCGAAGGTAGATGTAGAGGTAGCGTGCCGACCGCGATCACATCGACTTTGGAACCATTTCTCATGCGCATCATCACCTCGTCCTTAGCCAATCTTCACTTAATCCGTAGTCCCTGTTTTGAGTTGCAAATATTAGCAACAGAACCAGTATCAAATACCCAGGTGCTACTGCGAGCATTAGTAAGGTACACATCAATAACATGTATATCGTATATACCTTTGTTCACCTTGCCATCCTTCTTATCCGCCAAATACTTGGGGCAGTTCCGCTTCCAGTGACCAGTCTGCTTGCAGTAGAAGCACTCAGTTTCAGGCTTAGGTCCAAATTTGGGTTTCTTTTCTTGAGTAGCAACTTGTTTGCTGTTCTTTTTGAAGTTCCCCTTCTTCTTCCCTTTGCCCTTTTTCTTGAAACTAGTGGTCTTGTTGACCATAAACACTTGATGCTCCTTCTTGATTTCTACCTCCGCAGCTTTCAGCATTGCGAAGAGCTCGGGAATAGTCTTATTCATCCCTTGCATATTATAGTTCACCACGAAGCTCTTGTAGCTAGGTGGAAGTGATTGGAGAATTCTGTCAATGACGCAATCATCTGGAAGATTAACTCCCAATTGAATCAAGTGATTATTATACCCAGACATTTTGAGTATATGCTCACTGACAGAACTGTTCTCCTCCATCTTGCAGCTATATAACTTATTGGAGACTTCATATCTCTCAATCCGGGCATTTGCTTGAAATATTAACTTCAACTCCTGGAACATCTCATATGCTCCATGACGTTCAAAACGTCGTTGAAGTCCCGAGTCTAAGCCGTAAAGCATGGCACACTGAACTATCGAGTAGTCATCAGCTTTGCTCTGCCAGACGTTCATAACATCTGGTGTTGCTCCAGCAGCTGGCCTGGCACCCAGCGGTGCTTCCAGGACGTAATTCTTCCGTGCAGCAATGAGGATAATCCTCAAGTTACGGACCCAGTCCGTGTAATTGCAACCATCATCTTTCAACTTTGCTTTCTCAAGGAACACATTAAAATTCAACGGAACAACAACACGGGCCATCTATCTACAATCAAACATAAACAAGCAAGATACTATCAGGTACTAAGTTCATGATAAATTTAAGTTCAATTAATCATATTACTAAAGAACTCCCACTTAGATAGACATCCCTCTAATCCTCTAAGTGATCACGTGATCCAAATCAACTAAACCATGTCCGATCATCACATGAGATGGAGTAGTTTCATTGTGAACATCACTATGTTGATCATATCTACTATATGATTCATGCTAGACCTTTCGGTCTCTGTGTTCCAAGGCCATATCTGTATATGCTTGGCTCATCAAGTATAACCTGAGTATTCCGCGTGTGCAACAGTTTTGCACCCATTGTATTTGAACATAGAGCCTATCATACCCGATCATCACGTGGTGTCTCAGCACGAAGAACTTTTGCAATGGTGCATACTCAGGGAGAACACTTCTTGATAATTAGCGAGAGATCATCTTAAAATGCTACCGTCAATCAAAGCAAGATAAGATGCATAAAAGATAAACATCACATGCAATCAATATAAGTGATATGATATGGCCATCATTATCTTGTGCTTGTGATCTCCATCTTCGAAGCATCGTCATGATCACCATCTTCACCGGCGCAACACCTTGATCATCATCGTATCATCGTTGTCGTCTCGCCAATCTTATGCTTCCACGACTATCGCTACCGCTTAGTGATAAAGTAAAGCATTACAGCGCAATTGCATTGCATACAATAAAGTGACAACCATATGGCTCCTACCAGTTGCCGATAACTTGGTTACAAAACATGATCATCTCATACAATAAAATTTAGCATCATGTCTTGACCATATCACATCACAACATACCTTGCAAAAACAAGTTAGACGTCCTCTACTTTGTTGTTGCAAGTTTCACGTGGCTGCTACGGGCTTAAGCAAGAACCAATATTACCTACGCATCAAAACCACAACGATAGTTTGTCAAGTTGGTGCTGTTTTAACCTTCGCAAGGACCGGGCGTAGCCATACTCGGTTCAACTAAAGTTGGAGAAACTGACACCCGCCAGCCACCTATGTGCAAAGCACGTCGGTAGAACCAGTCTCGCGTAAGCGTACGCGTAATGTCGGTCCGGGCCGCTTCATCCAACAATACCGCCGAACCAAAGTATGACATGCTGGTAAGCAGTATGACTTATATCGCCCACAACTCGCTTGTGTTCTACTCGTGCATATAACATCAACACATAAAACCTGGCTCAGATGCCACTGTTGGGAACGTAGTAATTTCAAAATTTTCCTACGCGCACGCAAGATCATGGTGATGCATAGCAACGAGAGGGGAGAGTGTAATCTACGTACCCTCGTAGACCGACAGCGGAAGCGTTATGATAACGCGGTTGATGTAGTCGTACGTCTTCACGGCCCGATCGATCAAGCACGGAAACTATGGCACCTCCGAGTTCTAGCACACGTTCAGCTCGATGACGATCCCCGGACTCCGATCCAGCAAAGTGTTGGGGAAGAGTTCCGTCAGCACGATGGCATGGTGACGATCTTGATGTTCTACTGTCGCAGGGCTTCGCCTAAGCACTACTACAATATTATCGAGGACTATGGTGGAAGGGGGCACCGCACACGGCTAAGAGAACGATCTTGGAGATCAACTTGTGTGTCTAGGGGTGCCCCTGCCCCCGTATATAAAGGAGCAAAAGGGGGGGGGGGGTGCGGCCGGCCCTAGGAGGAGGCGCGCCGGAGGAGTCATACTCCTCCCGGGAGTAGGACTCCCTCCCCTTTCCCTAGTTGGATTAGGACTTGGGGGGAAGGAGGAGAGGGAAGAAAGGAAAGGGGGGGCGCCGCCCCCCCTCATTGTCCAATTCAGACTTGGGGGGGGGGGGAGGGGCGCGCGGCAGCCCCTAGGCCTCCTCTCCTCTTCCTCCACTAGGCCCATTAAGGCCCATTAGGTTACCGAGGGGTTCCGGTAACCTCTCGGTACTCCGGTAAAATGCCGATTTCACCCGGAACACTTCCGATGTCCAAACATAGGCTTCCAATATATCAATCTTTATGTCTCGAACATTTTGAGACTCCTCGTCATGTCCGTGATCACATCTGGGACTCCGAACAAACTTAGGTACATCAAAATATATAAACTCAAAATGAAACTGTCATCGTAATGTTAAGCGTGCGGACCCTACGGGTTCGAGAACAATGTAGACATGACCGAGACATGTCTCCGGTCAATAACCAATAGCGGAACCTAGATGCTCATATTGGCTCCTACATATTCTACGAAGATCTTTTATCAGTCAGACCGCCTAACAACATACTTTGTTCGCTTTGTCATCGGTATGTTACTTGCCCGAGATTCGATCGTCGGTATCTCAATACCTAGTTCAATCTCGTTACTGGCAAGTCTCTTTACTCGTTTTCGTAATACATCATCTCGCAAATAACTCATTAGTTGCAATGCTTGCAAGGCTTATGTGATGTACATTACCGAGAGGGCCCAGAGATACCTCTCCGACGATCGGAGTGACAAATCCTAATCTCGAAATACGCCAACCCAACATGTACCTTTGGAGACACCTGTAGAGCTCCTTTATAATCACCTAGTTACATTGTGACGTTTGGTAGCACACAAAGTGTTCCTCCGGCAAACGGGAGTTGCATAATCTCATAGTCATAGGAACATGTATAAGTCATGAAGAAAGCAATAGCAACATACTAAACGATCGGGTGCTAAGCTAATGGAATGGGTCATGTCAATCACATCATTCTCCTAATGATGTGATCCCGTTAATCAAATGACAACACACGTCTATGGTTAGGAAACATAACCATCTTTGATTAACAAGCTAGTCAAGTAGAGGCACACTAGTGACATTTTAGTTTGTCTATGTATTCACACAAGTATTATGTTTCCGGATAATACAATTCTAGCATGAATAATAAAAATTTATCATGATATAAGGAAATAAATAATAACTTTATTATTGCTTCTAGGGCATATTTCCTTCAACATCCCCGAGTAGAGCTGGACCCAACCCACCAATAGATTCCCTCCGGTTCTACCCGACGTGCACGATTCCCCCCTCCAAGTGACGGCGGCTCTGCCGTTCATAGAGGGGGGCACACCTCGAAGCCCAAGAAGGGCGTCTACGCATGCAACATCACTTTCACACACGCTTCAGGACCCGGTACGGTGTTTCGGTGGCATTGCTACACCCGGAAGGCCACCACGAAGCCCAGTTGACCCGATGATCTAGCCCTTTGACTTTTGCTGGACGGGCTTTGACCAGTGTACTCTTCCACCTGGTTGCGATTGGTCAGCCCATAGGAACAACCCCGAACACGGTCTGGACCCAACCAACCAATATATTCCCTTCGTTCTACCCGACGCGCACGATTCCCCCCTCCAAGTGACGGCGGCTCTGCCGTTCATAGAGGGGGGCACACCTCGGAGCCCAAGAAGGGTGTCTACGCATGCAACATCGCATTCACACACGCATCAGGACCCGTGCGCTATTTCGGTGGCATTGCTACACTCGGAAGGCCACCATGAAGCCTAGTTGACCCGATGATCTAGTCCTTTGACTTTCACCGGACGGGCTTTGACCAGTGTACTCTTCCACCTGGTTGCGATTGGTCAGCCCATAGGAACATCTCCGAGTAGAGCTGGACCCAACCCACCAATAGATTCCCTCCGGTTCTACCCGACGCGCACAATTCCCCCCTCCAAGTGACGGCGGCTCTACCGTTCGTAGAGGGGGGGGCCACACCTCGAAGCCCAAGAAGGGCGTTTACACATGCAACATCACTTTCACACACGCTTCAGGACCCGGTACGGTGTTTCGGTGGCATTGCTACACCCGGAAGGCCACCACGAAGCCCAGTTGACCCGATGATCTAGCCCTTTGACTTTCACCGGACGGGCTTTGACCAGTGTACTCTTCCACCTGGTTGCGATTGGTCAGCCCATAGGAACAACCCCGAACACGGTTCGGACCCAACCAACCAATATATTCCCTCCGGTTCTACCCAACGCGCACGATTCCCCCTCCAAGTGAAGGCGGCTCTGCCGTTCGTAGAGGGGGGCACACCTCGGAGCCCAAGAAGGGTGTCTACGCATGCAACATCGCATTCACACACGCATCAGGACCCATGCGCTATTTCGGTGGCATTGCTATAGCCGGAAGGCCACCACGAAGCCTAGTTGACCCGATGATCTAGTCCTTTGACTTTCATCGGACGGGCTTTGACCAGTGTACTCTTCCACCTGGTTGCGATTGGTCACCCCATAGGAACATCCCCGAGTAGAGCTGGACCCAACCCACCAATAGATTCCCTCCGGTTCTACCCGACGCGCACGATTCCCCCCTCCAAGTGACGGCGGCTCTGCCGTTCGTAGAGGGGGGCACACCTCGAAGCCCAAGAAGGGTGTCTACGCATGCAACATCACTTTCACACACGCTTCAGGACCCGGTACGGTGTTTCAGTGGCATTGCTACACCCGGAAGGCCACCACGAAGCCCAGTTGACCCGATGATCTAGCCCTTTGACTTTCACCGGACGGGCTTTGACCAGTGTACTGTTCCACCTGGTTGTGATTGGTCAGCCCATAGGAACAACCCCGAACACGGTCTGGACCAACCAACCAATATATTCCCTCTGGTTCTACCCAACGCGCATGATTCCCCCCTCCAAGTGACGACGGCTCTGCCGTTCATAGAGGGGGGCACACCTCGGAGCCCAAGAAGGGTGTCTACGCATGCAACATCACATTCACACACGCATCAGGACCCGTGTGCTATTTCGGTGGCATTGCTACACTTGCAAGGCCACCACGAAGCCTAGTTGACCCGATGATCTAGTCCTTTGACTTTCACCGGACGGGCTTTGACCAGTGTACTCTTCCACCTGGTTGCGATTGGTCAGCCCATAGGAACATCCCCGAGTAGAGCTGGACCCAACCCACCAATAGATTCCCTACGGTTCTACCCGACGCACACGATTCCCCCTCCAAGTGACGGCGGCTCTGCCGTTCATAGAGGGGGGCACACCTCGAAGCCCAAGAAGGGCGTCTACGCATGCAACATCACTTTCACACACGCTTTAGGACCCGGTACGGTGTTTCGGTGGCATTGCTACACCTGGAAGGCCACCACGAAGCCCAGTTGACCCGGTGATCTAGCCCTTTGACTTTCACCGGACGGGCTTTGACCAATGTACTCTTCCACCTGGTTGCGATTGGTCAGCCCATAGGAACAACCCCGAACACGGTCTAGACCAACCAACCAATATATTCCCTCCGGTTCTACCCGACGCGCACGATTCCCCCTCCAAGTGACGGCGGCTCTGCCGTTCGTAGAGGGGGGCACACCTCGAAGCCCAAGAAGGGCGTCTATGCATGCAACATCACTTTCACACACGCTTCAGGACCCGGTACGGTGTTGGTGGCATTGCTACACCTGGAAGGCCACCACGAAGCCTAGTTGACCTGATGATCTAGCCCTTTGACTTTGCCGGACGGGCTTTGACCAGTGTACTCTTCCACCTGGTTGTGATTGGTCAGCCCATAGGAACATCCCCAAATAGGGCTGGACCGAACCCATCAATAGATTCCCTTTGTTCTACCCGACACGCACGATTCCCCTCTCCAAGTGACGGTGGCACTACCGTCCGTGGAGGGTGGGCAACACCCCGGAGACCCAAGACGGGCGTCTACGCATGCAACATAACTTTCACACACGCATCAGGACCTGTGCGCTGTTTCGGTGGCATTGCTGCAAGGCGGTGCGAGATTATGATAAAAAAGTCATTTAAAAGTTGTCCAAATCTATGGAAGTATCAATATTTGTGATTTTTACTAAGTATAAGGACCTATATGCAAAATTACATGAGGTTACATTTTAACGTACTCAAAAGTAAAAAAAAAATGGATATTCATAATATAGGGAAAATTCTGCCCGAAATCCATATATAATTTCTGTATGTTTAAGTCTATATAAATTAGATTTAAATTAATCAAGTCTAAATTTTAAAAATATAAAAAACATACAACATATATATGCCGACGGTTTGGCCGTCGGCATATATAGACCACAGATATGCCGACGGCCAGGCCATCGGCGTAGATAGCACACGTGTTTTCTGACAACTAAAAAAAAGTGTACTAACTATGCCGACGGCCTCCGTCAGGGCCGTCGGCATAGTGGTGACGGCGTCAACTCCCCTTCTGGTCCTGGGTCGGTGGGCCCACATGTGTGTCGACGGGGTGTATATGCCGACGGTCCCCGTAGGTATAGTGGGGGAGATGCCGGCGGCTAATCTACGCCGACGGTGCCCGTCGGCATAGACAAAGATTTGCCGACGGCTTCTGTACGCCTACAGTGTTTCCTCGGCCGTCGGCGTATCTCCATCTATGCCGACGGGAGCCGTCGGCATAGATAACACCGTCGGTAGCGTTATTTATTCTGGTAGTGATACCGGTAGATCACCGATGCGCCAAATCTTATGCAGATAAATCAAACTCTCAAGACGAGGGGCGTTTTCAATGATGAGTTCCCCGAACTGGGGCTGAGTTGATCCGGAGGTGCGTATGCATAATTTTCTAAGGCTGAGGGAGTTGATCCGGAGGCTGTGGAAGCCGGAGCTTCTGAGGATCAACAAGAATTTTAGGGCTGGGCATCCGGCGATCAAGCGGCGCAGTGAGGGCTCCGAGACGTGGACACATTCGAGTCCGAGCTGCATAAGCTGGGGAAAATGAAGCCCTTGGACAGCGGCGTCCTGGAGCGTGTAGTGCCTGATGTTTGCGACACGGAGGGTGTGTGCAAAGCGGAAGATTGATGCTGGCACCGGGCAGGTCAACCCACGGCCGGCGAACTCAAGCTCCTGTAGGTTATCCAGAGCGGCGGACCGAAGCCAGTGGTCCACGGTAGGGGTAGTCATTGAGGAGTTCGTCGTGATGCAAAAGCGGCGGCCGGGGCTCGGGTGGGCTAAAAGGATGAGCTACGGGCAGAGATAGGACATGTCTTCGCCCTTGACGGAGAACAAATGACAGCAGTCGAGGTTGAGGGGAGCGGAGCGCCAGAGGCGGCGCCACCGGGAAGCTAGGATCTGGGTGCGGGTGGCGTCCTTAATTTGGAGGAGGCAGATGATCTCGCCGAGGAGCTCGTCGGGGAGAGTGCTGATGAGGTCAACAGGCGGACGTTCGTGCTCCTCCAACTCCACCTTCCTCCTCCTCCTCGCAGTAGGGCCGCCGGGCGGCGGCAATTTGCGCCGCCGCATTCTCTCCGGCGCAGCTAGCTAGGGCTCTTGTGTGGAATTACGGGAACGCTGCTGCTGGTATACTACTTAATGGACCATGCAGATAGGATAGGCCGGGCCATTTTCTGTAAAGATGGGCCAGGGCTGTGATGTTCTATTTTTTCTTTTCTTTTGAAACGTGATGTTCTAATTCTAATAAAGAAAGAAAAAAAATGTAATCACGTCGTCGTGAGATTTTTTTTAACACAGTACAGACGCTCATACATATGCATATACACTCATTCCTATAAACGCATACACGCACATCCTACCCTCATGAGCACCTCTGAGAGACTAAGCTGGCACATCATCTTAAGATTGATTAGGTTGGTAAATCCACATTATCAATTTAGTGTTGAAACCAATACAATGTTGTTTTTGACTTTTTTCATCTCAGAAGTTAGAATGTTGATCATGAAAATATGACCATCACAAAAAAATGATATGAGATCAGGTATTATTGGCAATAACTTCATAATATCAAACATAATTTGTCGAAGAAATAATTCACATAGTTTTTTAGGGAAATAATAATTCACATAATTGGCTAGTGTAGATGATAAAGAGTTGGCAAAACAACATATCATTCAACTGTCTATAACCATAAAGCTGCTACAATCAACTCAAAATAATGTAGTACATGCAAGAGCAAGAACACATGCTATAGGTACGGTAGATGTACAAACTGGTATTGAATTCATGCTCCTGCTAACTCATCCAAAAGTCTGAACTGATGGAGGGAGGCGGGCAATATATTTCAACACTCCCCTCACGTTTAGGCTTATTTAGGCCTTAGGCGTGGGATCGATGTAGGCTGCAGGATCTTTTTACTTTAATACCGCGTTTGGCAGGGTTTTGAACTCAAGACCTCTTGGCTTGGATACCATATTAAATTCATGCTCCGGCCAACTCATCCAAAAGTCCTAAGTGATGGAGGGAGGCGGGCAATATATTTCAACAACTAGTTTATCTCGTTGATGCTAGCTAGGAATCCATTGTTGTTATCCTATACTACCATATCATCACCTTCCCTTGAGGATCTCGCACTATCTTGTTCTAGTATGTCTTTGTGAAAAGATACACCAATTCGGGCTAAAAGTTTCCTAGTAAATGTGTCCATATCATATTAATTTAATTTGTATGTTAGCATATGCTTGGTTAATGCAAGAGTTCCTTCCACCATCAAATGGTGTGTAAGCAAACTTACCACCAAAAATGTCCTCATCTATTCCAAGACCAAATTGATCTAGAATTCTAGATCATACACTCGAGGGTCCTTGTAAATGTAATGCAAATGCACACCCCTTGGGATATCTAGATCATCTGCATGTTGAAGTACTTCTTCGCCTTCGTACCAACACCAGCGGTAGTGGGTGCATCCAAGGGCCACTTTTATGCAACTATGAAAGGTATCCATCTCTAGTAAGGTGGTGTACTCGATTCTTTGGTCTTTGTACTTCATAATGCGTCAATTTTTTTGGTATGGGAAGAACCACTGGGGGTGTCCCGATCTTCATGAATTGGATGTGGATTTGAGGATGAACAGGAAGAACATGAGGGAGGAAAAACTCATGGATAACTAGTGATGCCAAGGCAACACCTCTTATAACCGTAAATCAAGAACAAATTGAAGGTAAATCAAGAACAAGGTGGGAAGGTTCTTCCTCAAGTCCTAAGAACGGAAGGGCTTGAATTCCACATGGGGAATCTCCTCCATGAGGAGGTCTTAGTACTCCATGGGAGTATTCACCACAAGGGTGGCCTTGTACTATTTGAGGAGTCTTCACTACATGGGGTACCTTGATCTCCATGAGGAGGAATCCCATAAGGGGAGGTTGATGAGAAAACTATATCAAGCTCTTAGTGTGTACTTTGCTTACCCTAGAGAGGAGGTGGGCGTAGAGTATACAGTATCCCACAAAGGGATAAGTGGGGCAAGGTACAATGGTTAGTGGCTCCAAAGGCTGCATGAAGGCAGTGTCCTGAGGCTCTAGGTAATTTAGCCCAGAGGTTCTGGTCTTTTGTTTGGGAGCATGGAGGCTTCGGTTGACTGACTGCGAAGAATTTCTCATAATGTGGTGCGCCTGTTTTGTAAATTTGATATTTTTATTGAATTTTTTTAAATCCTACAATAACGAGTAAAAATAATATGGAAATATATTTCAAGATGGATCTAACGATGTCAATTTGCTATTGTGAACATTGGCACTTTTTTTATAAACCTATGAATTTGGAGTTTGGTAAACACATGTGCCATGAGGTACTTTTTCTCTAATGGCCAAACTTCAAAACTTTGACTCGTGACAAATTTAATATATGGAGTAAACATAAAGGGAGGGAGTACTAGTATATACATAAGGGTAACTCCAACGCGGTCCATCAAAATGGACACCACCAAATGTCTACGGGCACGCCCGAACGTGTCTGGAGACAGAAATAGGGGCAAAGCTATCCAACCAGATGCACCGAATGTCCGCCTCAGGTCCGGCCTCCTCTATTTGACATGCACATGTTGATCAATACAAATTTAGCATATGTATAAATAGATGCAAACATATGCAATCACAACTAAGAAAGTATCGGATGTTCAATAAACTTTTACATCCAGCCGATCTAAAAAGTTGCCAGTCCAATTGTGTGTGCCAAAGACCTCCTTCTTCGGTTGCCAGTCAAGTTGTCCATGCCAAAGACCTCATCACTCTTCAGTTGTTCCAGTCTCTGCCACTTCAGCAAAGCACTTCAACAAGCCCGCACAGTAGGCTAGGACAATCTAAGCCGCATTGGGATCCAAGTCCTACGTCTTCACGAACAAAATTTTGGAGTCCTCCGAAGCGGCCTTGATCTCAAGCTTCTTCTCTCGGAGTTTGATCTTATTTTCTTGCATGCCCGTGAAGGTGACAAACCTCTCCACTTTCTTTCCCTCCTTCACTTCATTGCTCGCAACACTTGCATCTCCTTCTCCGTCATGATCACCTCGAACTTCTCTATCATCTTGGTCACCATCCTTTCTCGCTTTCCTTCCCTTCCACCTCCTACTTACTACTCTGGTTCCTGATCACCTTTTGGCGGTGCAAGCCAATCTTGTGTTGGCACGGTTAGATCACAACCTTCATTGATGGTGTCCCATACCAAGGGTACCGTGAGCCACTAGGAGTCAGTCCATTAGGCTGGTATTTGCCCCCCAGCCCATGGGGTGCATCATCAACTTGTAAACAAGACTTGTACAACTATGAAGTGTTTCATGCAATTATGCAATGTGATGGTCAAATTTATTGTTGTGTAAATGTGCAATGTGATGCTCCATTATGCAATCTGATGTCCAATTCTGCAATGTTAATCCTGATTTATGCATTGTGATGTTCAAATATTGTGTGATGCTTAATTATGCAATGAGATGTCCAATTGTGCACTATGATCCTCAATAGTGCAATGTGAAGCTCATTTGTAAATGCAATCTGATGCAATATATGCAATGTTATAATCAATTCCGCGAGTACATATTTTTCGTATAGTTCAGCCTATAGTTAGCCAACCTTTCCATTTTTTAACTATATGTTCGATTACTAGAGAGATGATTATTCATAAAGCTTGTCCCAATGCTTATTTCACCTAATTATGTTTACTTTATGTAATTACATTTTCACAATTGAAAACCCTATGATTTAGGTGTTGGTAAATGTAGTAGAAAACAAAAAAAATCGCCCTACGATCAACAAGGAACACTATGAAGATGCAATAACGGTTTAGATCAGATTGTTACCAACTCCGAGTTTTAGTGGAAGAAGACGATTCGGTGTAGATCACACTTAAAGTCCCTCAAACCGTGGATGAACGATCCCTCGAATGGAAGACCAAAAGCATGGCCTCTCTACAGATTGCAAGCATACATTCTTCATGATCTAGCGGCGCTTCACCGTCCAGAGCTAATCGTCACCGAAGAATTAGAGGGAGGAGATTAGACCACATTGGGCTTCTAATTATGAGGATTGTATGATTTAGGTCTAACTATAATTGAATCAACTAGAACTAGACACTACTAGGGAAAAGCTTATAGGTAGACGCTTACTAATAGTGCGGGTTTATACCCCTCGCTACTACTTACTAGTAGCACGAGTTCATACCCCCTGCTACTACTAAGTTGATAGTAGTAGCGTGGGTTTATAACCCTCGCTACTACTAAGTGGTCTCTACCGTGGCCCCCCGGGACATGCCATAGTAGTAGCGAGGGGTATAAACTCGCGCTACTACTAAGTTGATAGTAGTAGCATGGGTTTATATCCCTCGCTACTACTAAGTACAAGGTAGGTGAAGTCCCCACATCCTCGGCCGAATCCCTCCTCTCTCCCTCACTACCCCCCTATCTCCATAGGCTCTCCCATGCATCATGCTCCTGCCGAAGCACACATCCTCCACCATGGCGCCCAACGAGTTCATCTCCTCACGTTGCTGGTGTCCAGGAGCTCGCCCGTCTTCCCCCTCGCCTCTATGCCACCACGACGGATCACCTCACCACCGGTGACCAGCCCCGATGTGCCCTCCATCTCCTTCCTTTCTCCCTTGTTTCTCTTTTTTCCCTCTCCCTCTCCCTCCGGTTTTACCCACCTCCCATGCCCATGCCTGCTCAGGTCGTCGACATGGCCAACCAGGAGCTCTATGCCTTGGCCGCGAAGAGGATCCTCACACCGTCATCTTGCTCTCCTATGCACTGAATCTAGTCCCTCTCCAACAGCCGTCGCTAGATCTAGTCTGCTGCTGCCCGTCCGCAGCATCGGCGACCCCTGTCGTTGCTGGATCGAGCCATTGACACCACTGATAGCATGCACGAGGTGGAGATTTTTTTTGTTTTTGAAATTAATAGTAGTAGCGCGGGTCACAGACACGCACTACAGATAGTTAGCAGTAGTGTGTGTGGAACCCGCGCTTCTACTAACACACGTACTAGTAGCGCGGGATGCACCGCACTACTAATACTGGTTAGCTATAGCGCCGTAGTAGTAGCGCAGGCACACACACTACTACTAGCTATTTAACCCGCGCTACTACTAGATTTTTTCCTAGTAGTGAGAGAACTAGAGGAGGCTCCAAAAACTTGTGTGTTCAAAAGTGCCAAAACCTCTAGTATATATAGGTTGGATGAGGGGGAGGGGGCGCCACACAAGGGGGCAAAGTCCCCCTCCCCCTTTGCCGGCCAAGAGGAAGGGTATTCCTCCACCAATTTGGCCTCCCCTTTCCTTCCACAAGGGGAAAGGGGCACCACCTCCTAATTGGGCCCAAGTGGCCCAAGTAGCTTTCCACCACTTGGCCTTTTAAGGCCCGTTGGTATTTAAATAAATATGAAAACCTCCTAAGTATTATTAGGGCCTTTTAATATTAATTTAACATCTCCAAAAACTATTTCCTCCTATATATAATTTATTAGTAATACCCGTTATTGCCCAATAAACAAGAAACCCTTCCACTGACCCCAAAACGCTTCTGGTTCCTCTCGAAAATATTTCGAATGTTAATAAAACTATTTTATAAATATTTACACATTACTCCTGTCATGCTAACACTCAGCGGCTCATGATTAATTTAAGCTTGTGACCTGTAGGTTCGATAAAACATAGACATGAACAAAATCCCTTTCGTTCAATGACCGATAACAGATCTGTGGACATCCATATCGATCCCTATGAGTACACGAATGGTATTCGAGTGAACCTTTGGTTATCATGTGCTATTCCCTTTGCTCCGTGATACTTTATAAAAAGCTGAGGTCAGATATGTCCGTATCCTCTTGAGTCATACACATGCCAACTGTACCGGTCTCCTCGTTACCAGTTTTATTCTTCTTTTTCGTTGACATGTTCCGGTAACCCGTGACCTAGTCACATGTGTCTGGCCAGATGACGATGGTTCATGTCACACTAAGAGGGCCATAAGAATATCTCCCCATCGTTAGAGGAGCAAATTCCACTCTCGAGTTATCTAGTCCCTTGTCAAACTTTTCAATAAACATGTAAGTTTTCATTATGATCACCATGTTATAGATGAAGTTGAGCAACCCCAATGTTCATTGTACGGTAAGAAGTGATTGCGATACTCTCATGGTGTAAGGAACTAAATCACACGTTAACTCTCCGTGTGATAAAATTGACTTCTGACAATATTATCTTAAAGTATAACAAACAAATTTGGTTCGACTCCATATGATAACTTCCTACTCTCAACATTGTTTTAGGACTATCATTACACTTAACGATATCCTAAGATCTGGAAAACATGATGACCAACAACACTTGAGCTAGTTTTAGTGGCGAGACTATGAATATTTTATTATTCCACACGTGCATATGAGTTTTCCACTAAATCGCGTATTCCAGGATCATAGCAGTTACAACATAGAATATGAACTCTTAATTATGAATATGGAAATATAATAATATAATAATATTGCCTCTAGGGCATATTTCCAACATTACGAGCGAGTTTTGCTTTGTCCTTTATATAGTACATCATTGAGCACAATTGAAATAAACAAATCCAATAACATTAACTTCATGTATGTAGGTCCAAGCACCAATCCACTCTTCGACCCTTTTCGTGTATGTCATATATTCTTGAATAGGTGTCAAGTCAAGAACCTCTACAAGATCATCAAGTTAGGAGAAGATATTTGCAATAGAACAAACTTTTTGTTTGCATGGTAAAGAAAAAAACTACCAACTATAAAATGGTAAAAACTAGATTAACTCTCGTATCTTACTATGCATATTGAATGTTTGGACAAAACATCGAATAATTTCCTTTTCGGCGCTTTCCAATACGATACATTGAGCATTGCATCTCAGAGCATTTTCTTGTTGGTGAGCAACGGAGATATATATTGGACAACCACAGAACACCCCTGGTCATACTTATATAATCTACATCAAGAAAGCAAAGGATGGATGGTCGCTGGTCCAACAATTGGCGGAAATTGTTTGTGCAATACACATGGAGGGGGGCACAATATGGGCATTTCTGTTCTTCAAGGTCGTTAATGGCCCGATGGTCCTTCACTTGGAGTGTGTACCTCTATGATGATGACGGTTCATGTGTGATCGATACTTATGCAACAAGCAACAAATATATGTTATGTTGGTTGTGTTTGCTTGATATGAATTGTGTTGTCTACCTACGAATTGTATGTATTAAATTTGGTATGGGTTGCATGTATGTTAAAAAAGATTATTGTGTGATAGTGATATTGGACATAGTTAAATAAAACAAAAATGTAAAATGTTGAACTACAGTGACAATGATTCTTAAAAGAATGCGTGTGCCATGGATAGATTAACACACATGCATATTTCTTCATGAAAACCCCATGTGAAATGATTACGAATTTTGTCCCAAAAATTATCAGCGGTAGGTGCACTATCGCACATGTTTTGGACTAAATCAATTGTTGGCGATTGTCTTCGTAATCGCACACAATTCCTCTTATTGCAATTGTTTGGGACAATTTTCTCATCCCAGATGTTTTCTCATTGGTCAGTGATGGACCCCCTGATGGAAATATGCCCTAGAGGCAATAATAAAGTTGTTATTATTATATTTCATTATTCATGATAAAGGTTTATTATTCATGCTAGAATTGTATTGATTGGAAACTTAAATACATGTGTGGATATATAAACAAATATCATGTCCCTAGTGAGCCTCTCCTAGACTAGCTCATTGATCAAAGATGGTTAAGGTTTCCTAACCATGGACATGAGTTGTCACTTGATAACGGTATCACATCATTAGGAGAATGATGTGATGGACAAGACTCATCCATTAGCTTAGCATATGATCATTCAGTTTATCACTACTGCTTTCTTAATGTCAAATACATATTCCTTCGACCATTAGATCATTCAACTCCCAGTTACTGGAGGAATACCTTGTGTGCTATCAAACGTCACAATGTAACTGGGTGATCATAAAGATGCTCTATAGGTATCTCCGAAGGTGTCTGTTGAGTTGGCATGGATCGAGATTGGGATTTGTCACTCTGTGTATCGGAGAGGTATCTCTGGGCTCTCTAGGTAATACACATCACAAGAAGCTTGCAAGCAAAGTGACCAAGGGGTTAGTTACAACATGTGTTACGAAACGAGTAAAGAGACTTGCCAGTAATGAGATTAAACTAGGTATGGAGATACCGACGATCGAATCTCGGGCAAGTAACATACCGACAAACAAAGGGAATTACGTATATTGTCATAAAAGTTTGACCGATAAAGATCTTCATAGAATATGTAGGAACCAATATGGACATCTAAAAGCACAAGTGCTCCCTGGGTGATTTTGGTAATTAATGTCAACATATCTCTTGTTGGACTAATACTTTAACTAGTATATTTCAGATAAGTTCAACAGTGGAGTGGCTTGGACAAGAGGATGTGGAACCACTTCAAAATACTAAGGACAGAAGATTGGCAAAAGCTCAAAAGCTCAAGACTCTACATTTTCATTTTAGTGATCCAAGATCACATTGAGTCCATAGGAAAAGCCAATACTATTAAAAGGGGATGAGGTGTTTCTTAATGGCTTGCTTGCTCAAAGTGATTAGTGATATGCTCCAAAGCCCTCAACCACTTTCTCATTTCAATATGTCCCAAACCAAAAGTCAAACTCAGCCCCACCGATTTGATCTATCCGGCGCCACCGAGTTCATTTGACATAGCCACTGCCAGAAATCCTAATCAGTTCGGTCTCACCCATGGGTTCTCGGCCTCACTGAGATGGGCTTGCAAACTCTCTGTTACCTGTTGCAATAATTTTGGTCTCACCGAGATGTGAAATCGGCCCCACCGAGTTTGCTTGACCAACTCTCTGTTTTGCTCATTACCAAAATCGGTCTCACCGAGTTTGTGTAATCGGTCAAACCGAGTTGAGGTTTTACCCTAACCCTAGCACATCGGTCCCACCAAGTTGATCATATCGGTCCCACCAAAAAGCTTAACGTTCACATTTTGAACTAAATCGGTCTGACCGAGTTTCTTGCTTCGGTCCCACCGAGTTTGGTGAATTGTGTGTAACAGCTAGATTTTGTGTGGAGGCTATATATACCCCTCCACCCAACCTCCATTTGTGGAGAGAGCCATCAGAATGTGCCTACACTTCTACCATTCATTTTCTGAGAGAACCACCTACTCAAGTGTTGAGACCAAGATATTTCAATCCAACCACAAGAATCTTGATCTCAAGCCTTCTCCAAGTTGCTTTCCACTCAAATCATCTTTCCACCAAATCCAAATCAGTGAGAGAGACTTGAGTGTTGGGGATGTTGGGGAACGTAGTAATTTCAAAAAATTTCCTACGCACACGCAAGATCATGGTGATGCATAGCAATGAGAGGGAAGAGTATCGTCCACGTACCCTCGTAGACCGTAAGCGGAAGCATTATGAGAACGCGGTTGATGTAGTCGAACGTCTTCCCGATCCGACCGATCCAAGTACCGAATGCACAACACCTCTGAGTTCAGCACACGTTCAGTTCAATGACGTCCCACGAACTCCGATCCAGGAGAGCTTCACGGGATAGTTCTGTTAGCACAACGACATGGTGACGGTGATGATGATGCTACCGATGCAGGGCTTTGCCTAAGCACCGCTACGATATGATCGAGGTGGATTATGGTGGAGGGGGGCACCGCACACGACTAAGAGATCACTGATCAATTGTTGTGTCCTAGGGTGCCCCCTGCCCCCGTATATAAAGGAGCAAGGGGAGGGGGCCGGCGGCCTCATAGGATGCGCCCCAAGGGGGAATCCTACTCCTACTAGGAGTAGGTTCCCCCTTTCCTAGTCCAACTAGGAGGGGAAGGAAAGAGGAGTAGGGGAGAAGGAAAGAGGGGGCCGGCCCCCAAAGCCCTAAACCAATTTGGTTTGGGCCTAGGGGGGCGCACCCCACACTTCCTTGCTGCCCTCTCTTTCCACTAAGGCCCATGAAGGCCCATTGACCTCTCCGGCGAATTCCCGTAACTCTCCGGTACTCCAAAAAATACCCGAATCACCCGAAACCTTTTTGATGTCCGAATATAGTCGTCCAATATATCGATCTTTACGTCTCGACCATTTCGAGACTCCTCGTCATGTCCCCGATCTCATCCGGGACTTTGAACTACCTTCGGTACATCAAAACACATAAACTCATAATACCGATCGTCAATGAACTTTAAGCGTGCGGACCCCACCCTAGCTAGTTCAAGCATTAGAGTGTGCATCATGTTGAAATTTCTCTTAAATTTGAAATGGGGATGACAGAACCCCCAACACCCCCTGGAAACAACTAGGGTTTACTAAAATTATTTTCAATGAACCTGAAATGCCCTTCTAAAAAGTTCACCCTCTTTGTCTTGGGTTAAAACCTCTGGCAAAATTGGTGCACATTTTTCTAGGTCAACAGAAGGTCATTGAATTAAATCATAAGTATTTGAATTTGGGCATTTAAATGCTATAAAATAATTTAAATGCCCAAATAATTCTGGAAATAAATGTTTGCTGTTGGAAATAATCTAAACAGAGCCCACAATTATTTTTAGGATTTTTGGAAACGTTTTAGTATTTTTAATAAAGCCCAATAGTTGCAATTAAATAGAAAACAGAAACAAATTTACAAAAAAAGAGAGAAGGAAGCCACCTGGGCCTTACCTGAGCTGGCCAGCCCACCTGGCTCGGCCCAGCCTACTGGCTTCGCCAGTCGTCGTCCTCCTCGCGCCAGGAGGCAGGGGCGCGTGCTCGCTGCGTGCCGGCCACGCGCTGGCCACCTCCTGCTTCCGCTGACGCCCGGAGACGCCTAGAGGTGCCACGCGACCCCCACGTCCCCCTCTCATCCTCTCTCACTCTCCCCCTCGTCTCTCTCACTCTCCCCCGTGATGGCCGAGCGCGAACCTCGCCGCCGATCGCCGTAGTTGCCACCACAGCCACTCCCTCGCCCCTCCGACGAGCCCAATAGCTCCGCCTCGTCGCCCTGGACCTCTTCGCCGACCCACACGACCCCAAACGCCGCCGAACACCGTCTACGCCCTCGTCTTCAACCTCGGGCACCCGAGCCGTCTCCGGCCGATTCGCCGTCGCCAGGACCTCCCCGAGCTCGCTGACCCCCTCTCCGACTCTGCTGTGAGCTCCTCTTCCTTTCCCCTAGCTCCCGTGCTCGTTTGGCCTCTGTAGCCGCCGTTTCCACCGCACCCGAGAGCTCCTTGCCGCTGGCCATGTCGCCATCGTGGCTACGGCCGTGCAAGCACGCGTCCGAGCGCACCACCGCATTCAGTGCGTCCCCAGGAGCCTAACGCATGCACTTCCTCACCTTGCCGTGCACCGTAGCCCTCTTTCCCTCTCCGTCCGAACTCCAGCCGCCGCCACGAGCTCGATTCCGGCGAGCTTGCTCCACCCCAGCTCCTCCCACTTGCCCCACTAGATGCGCACGAGCCCCAGCTACACGTAGCACGTCTCCGCCGTCGATTTTGTCACGGGAGGACCAAATCCGAAGCCCCCCGCCGTCTCGGCCTCGCCGGCGGCTCAACGCCGGCGAGTTTAACCCAGTTTGACCCCTGGGTGGGCCCAGGTAGACCCCCCTGAGTCTATGACAGGTGGGGCCGGTCTGCTAACTAAATTAGGATTAGTTATAATTAATTCTAATTAAATCAGTCACTGACATGTGGGCCCAGGCCCCACTGACAGCTAATTAGTGTTAATCTAATCCTGTTAATTAGCTGAGAGGCTGACAGAGGGGGCCCACCAGTCAGGTTTGACCTGGGCTGGCGCCTTTGACCTGCTGAGGTCAGCATGACGCAATGCTGACGCAGTAATGCATTTTCTGGATTTATTTTTATTCAGGAAATTCCAGAAAATAGTCAAAACTTCTAAAAATCATAGAAAATCAACCATAGCTCCAAATGCAAAGATTTATATATGAAAAATGATCAGAAAAATTCAATATATCCATCTGTAATGGTTTCATGCATTACAAAACAAGTTTACCTTGCTGTTTAGGCAGAATAAGGAAATGCACTATTAAGGCCATGTTTAATGAGCTAATATTTGAATCTTTGATTCAAATGAGTTCATTCCTTTCTACTATAACTTGCATTAGGCCAAGACACATTCATATTGCCATGTCATAGCATGCATCATATTGTTGCATATCGTCATGTGTTGATTGTGTTCCGATGCGTTCTTCGTGGTAGGTTCTGCCTCCGAGGATATTCACGAGTATCCAACTGAAGGGCAGTATCCCACTACCACTCCATCAGGCAAGCAACCATTGATCATTCCGATACAAACCCATGTTCTCGCTTCTGATCTTGTTTACTACATTAAGACAACGCGATTCAAACTGCTGTGTGCTACGGTAGTTGAACCCTTATCCTCTGCATGACCTGTCATTGCCACAGTAACTAGGTGAAACCCACTAGCATGTGTAGGAGTTGATTGAGCCATGTATGTGATTCCTACCTTGCCATGCCTGCTATGCTTAGAGTTGTGTCAGGTCTAGTTCATCTGGGTGATGGGCTAGAGTGAAATGCTTATGTCGGTAATGTGAGGGATGTGTTGAACATGTTTTGGTAAAGGTATCGATGAGAGGCCATGTAGGAGTACATGGTGGGTTGTTTCATTGAGGCCGTCCCTAAGAACTGAGATCTGTATGTGTGATTTAAGATGCAGTTACTACCGTACATTGGGCCCGAAACCAATGGACCCTCTCGGCTTCTTAACCACCTTAGTACTCTGTCTAGGAGTTGCAAATAGTTTCTGGTGTTTGTAGGATATGTGTTGGCGGCCGTGCGTAGCGCTGACCCTAGGGGTGGGCTATGTTGCGGTAGATACACCGTGGCCGGGTCCGTGCGCCCGTTTGGCGTCTCGGGACCCTGTTCACATCGTTCGGGGCCGTATGTGGAAACCTCGTCCGGACTCCCTGCGGATGGAACCTGGATAGGCGATAAACCTGGACTAGAGACTTAAGTGTTTAGGTAGGCCGTGGCCGACACCCTCGCTGGGCTTCCGCTTGAAGGTTGCCGAGTACATGTCGTGTAAGCGGCGGTAAGTGGTGAAAGCGTGTATGAAGAAGTACACCCCTACAGGGTATAAAACTATTCGAATAGCCGCGTCCGCGGTAAAGGACTACTTGGTTGCCTATACAGTTCATAGACAAGTTAACGGATACTAATAAAAGACTCAAGATAAGTGTGAGTACCGAGGATGGCCCTCTCGTAGGATGACGAGGGAGGATCCCCGGTGGAGTATTGTGTTGGTGAGTAGTGGACTCGTGTGCGAAAACTATTTTACTGGTGAAGTTCCGTAGGATAGCTTAGCCAAGAGTCAAAACTGGCTTGCTGCATTAACCCCACCACCTTCTTGGGAATAAGCATGTATAGTAGGTTCTGATGTAAGACTTGCTGAGTACCTTTGTACTCATGTTTGCTTAATTACTGTTTTCAGACGACAACACCGCCCCCTCCGATGGGTTCTACGTAGACCTTGACGTCGACGAGTGACTAGCCATCCAGGTGGTGATCCTGGCCATGGTGGGCCCTATGTAGATAGACAGGCTTCGAGAAGCCTTCTTTCTTTCTAGAGTCCGTACTCAGACTAGTTGCTTCCGCATGTGCTTGTATGAGTGTATGACTTGAGTGCCGGGTCATGTGACCCCTATCTGTATGAACATGTTATGTATGGCTCTCTGGAGCCTTTAAATAAACTACTTGAGTTGTAGAATTTTGTTGTGATGCCATGTTGTATGTACTCATATCGGGCATATTGTGTGTATGATTGAAATGCTTGGTATGAGTGGGATCCGACAATCTAGTTGTTTATCCTTGACAGCCTTTCTTATGGGGAAATGTAGTCTAGTGTTCCTCGAGCCATAGTAGTCCGCTACAGCCCGGTTCACCAGAGTCCTGCTAGCCCAGCACTACTGCTCAGGACACTTGACTGGCCGGCATGTGTTTCACTTCGTTCCTATGTCCGTCCCTTTGGGGAAATGTCACGCGGTGATATCCGGAGTCCTGCCTAGCCTGCTACAGCCCGGGTTCCCCGGAGTCCTGTTAGCCCAGTGCTACAGCCCGGAATCACTCGCTGATGACCGACATGCTCGATGTGATTCATGTATGCCTGTCTCCGTAGGTCTGTGCCGCTTTAGGTTCACGACTAGCCATGTCGGCCCGGGTTCTCTGTCATATGGATGCTAGCGACACTATCATATACGTGAGCCAAAAGGCGCAAACGGTCCCGGGCCATGGTAAGGCGACACCCGTGGGATACCGTGCGTGAGGTCGCAAAGTGATATGAGGTGTTACCGGCTAGATCGATGTGACTTGGAATCGGGGTCCTGACAGTGTTGGTATCAGAGCCGGACTGCCTGTAGGTTCGTTGAGTCAAACTGGTCGATGTCGAGTCTAGAAATGCTTTAGTTATATGTAGGGGAATTGATTGTGGGAGGGAACGTAAGGCTCTTTTACTCCTTTACCCTATGCCTCTGATCTGAGTCATTCTCTTCTCATTCAACGTGGGTTAAGGACTAGGCTCTCTTCTTCTATTAGGTTCACGTGTTACTAATCCGTAGTAGCTTATAGGAATGTTGTTACAAGCCCAATTTAGTTTATACTATTTTAGTATGTTGCTAATTGGATCAGAATCTTGATATGATGTTGTTGAGTGGTATTGCAAACTGTTGTGGATGTCTCAAATCTTTTTCTGAGCATTTACAACTGTTATGCTGTGCAATTTTCCCTAGAAATTCTGATGTCTTTGCATTGTGGTTGTGCTTTCAGATGGCCAACCGTGTTCAAAACCAAGTGGTTCGCCTGACCCGGTGCCTCGATGTGCCCGGTCATACTGCTATGTTAGTCCGGGTAATGATCGAGACGGGCTACCGTTGGTATCCCGAATACACCGTCGAAGAGCAGTTCCGCGACTTTAATCAAAGCCAATATCTCTGCACTGTCAGGATATTTCCTTCTTATCCTGGATCTACCGAGCCCCTTCACTGTTCCTATGGACTCGGGGTTACTGTTGAGATGGCTGTGCAGGATGCTGCCTATTCCATGATGACCATCTTGCGAGTCCGGACTGGCCTGCTTCGGAACACCGACTTCCGTTACATGCCAGCTTCACTTCCGGGAGCGCAAGGGTATCTTCAGGCTATCTATGCTGACTGCACTCAGGAGGACTCATTAACTCGTACCACTGCCGAGATGCTCAAAGATAAGGACCGAGAGAATCGGGCCTTGAGGCTGGAGCTTTTCAATACCCGTGCTGATCATTGGGCCACATTGACTCGGTTTGCACTTGCAGTGCAGGCTGGATGTATGGATACAAGGGATCTGTATCCTGTGAGATCAGCTCTGCCAGACATGGTGGATTGGCGTGATGTGGGAGGCATCACCCCACCCCGTGGTCCCCGCAGGCCATCGTTTGTTGGTCCAAAACCTCATCCTAGCCCCTTTGGTCCACAGGCTCCTCAGGACTGTCTGTTCCCGGATGGTCATGTTGAACTTCCAGGCTACGGAGGATGGTCAACACCCGCAGCAACCCTGCTGGCTCGGAGCAGGGGGAAGCCAGTGCAGCTAGAGGTGAAAATCTGCCTCACCCGCCTTCTCTGGCCGAAGTAATGCTGGAGGCGGAAAGAAACAAGCGTGAGACTAACCGCCTGCTAGAGCGGATTGAGCAGAACACTGCACGCCACCCACGAAATGACTTGGTGTCAATCAATGACTTTATCAAGCTGTACCCACCAAAGTTTAACCATTCCGTCGAACCCCTCGACGCGGATGACTGGCTTCGCAGCATCACTCACAAGCTACGTTCTGCCAACGTAGCCGAAGCCGACAAGGTTACCTATGCTGCCTATCACCTCGAAGGCCCTGCTAGCCTTTGGTGGGAAAACTTCGAAGCTATGCGTCCGGTCGGCCAAGTTACTACTTGGGCTGAGTTCAGTGAGGCTTTCCGCGAGCATCACATTCCGGAAGGTCTCATGGATCGCAAGAGGGAGGAGTTCTACAACTTCACCCAGGGAAGACTGACTGTGGATGCATATAGTCGTGAATTTGGAAATCTGGCACGCTATGCTCCCGAAGAGGTATCTACTGACGCTAAGAAGCAAGCAAGGTTCCGCAAGGGACTTAGCCCTGAGCTTCGCCGCGATCTTCGTCTGCACGAGTGCACCTCCTTTCAGAAGTTGGTCAATAAAGCCATCAGTGCTGAGACAGGCCAGACTGATTATGACGCTTCACGCAAGCACTCCCGTGATTTTGGCTCTTCATCCGGCTCTGGAACTCAGAAGCGCCGGGTGTGGATTCCAAGCACGACACTGCCACCCAGGTTCATCCCGAGGCCATCCTTTGAGGTGCCTCGTCCCAACCAGCAATTTGCACCGCCCAAGCCCTATGGTGGCCCCGCTGCTAATGCTGCTCCACGCCCCAATGTGGTGACATGCTTTAAGTGTGGAGAGCCGGGTCACTATAGCCGAGAGTGTCCCCAGAACAACAACCCCAATCAAACTGGAAAGTCCGTTGGTCGTGGTAAGCCCGCGGGAAAAACATTCTACGCCAAGCCGGCCACCACTGCCCGTGGCCATGTCAACTATGTTTCAGCCGAGGAGGCTCATGAGGATCCCAACGTCGTCCTTGGTACCCTCCTTGTTAACTGCCATCCGGCATCTGTTCTTTTTGATACTGGAGCATCTCATTCATTCATATCCGAGAACTATGCTCGATTGCACAACACGACATTCTGTGACATGCCCTCTACCATGGAAATTCAAACTCCTGGCTCTAGATGGCAAACTTCTAGAGTAAGCCATGGGAACGAAATTCTTGTCGATAGACTTATCTTCCTTGCGTCCTTAATAGCTCTCAAGTCCTCGGACATAAACATCATCTTGGGTATGGACTGGATGTCAGCTCATTATGCTAAGATCGATTGTGCCACTAGAACCGTTCAACTTACTCACCCATCGGGCAAGACAGTCAATGTCTTAACTCGAGTGGCCAAGCGCCAGCTTTACTCCTTAAATGCCAACCCCCTTCCAGACCTTGAGGATGTTCTGATAGTCCGAGACTTTCCGGATGTCTTTCCAGAAGAACTGCCAGGTGTTCCACCTGACAGGGATGTAGAGTTTGTGATAGACCTTGTTCTAGGAACCGTGCCAATTTCTAGAAGACCCTACAAGATGGCACCCTTAGAACTAGCCGAGCTTAAGAACCAACTCGATGAGTCCTTGAAAAGGGGTTTCATCCATCCTAGTTCCTCTCCTTGGGCTTGCCTCGTCCTCTTCGTTAAGAAGGATGGAACGGATCGAATGGTTGTGGATTACCGCCCTGTCAACCTGGTCACCATGAAGAACAAATACCCTCTTCCCAGGATCAATGATCTGTATGACCAGCTCTCTGGATCCTCAGTCTTTTCCAAGATGGATTTGAGGTTGGGTTACCATCAAATCAAAATCAGAAACGGGGACATTCCCAAAACGGCCTTTGTTACTCGTTATGGCCAATACGAGTACACCGTGATGTCCTTCGGTTTAACCAATGCCCCAGCCACCTTCTCCCGGTTAATGAACTCGGTTTTCATGGAGTACTTGGATAAATTCGTCATAGTATACCTTGATGACATACTCATCTACTCCAAGAATGAAGAGGAACATGCCGAACATCTAAGGCTGGTACTGATGAAACTTCGAGAGCATCGTCTTTATGCCAAATTCTCCAAGTGTGAATTTTGGTTGCCAGAAGTGACCTATCTAGGCCATGTGATCTCTGGCAAGGGTATTGCTGTCAATCCCAAGCGAGTTCAAGCCATCCTTGATTGGACTCCACCTGAGACGGTTAAGCAAGTTCGGAGCTTCCTTGGCTTAGCGAGCTATTGCCGCCGCTTCGTCGAGAATTTCTCCAAGGTTGCTAAACCTCTAACTGAACTCCTCAAGAAAGATAAAAAGTTCGAGTGGACTCCACAGTGCGAGTTTAGTTTTTAGGAACTGAAAAGACGCCCGACATCTGCTCCCATACTAGTACCACCAGATTTCTCCAAGGACTTTATTATCTATTGCGACGCCTCGCGACAAGGACTAGGTTGCATACTCATGCAAGATCGTCAGGTAATTGCCCATGCTTCACGACAATTACACCCACATGAGGAAAATTATCCCACACATGATCTAGAGCTTGCAGCTGTAGTCCATGCACTTAAAACTTGGCGACATTACCTTCTCGGTAATCGTTGCGAGATCTTCACCGATCACCAAAGTTTGAAATATATCTTCACCCAACCAGATTTGAATCTCAGGCAAAGACGTTGGGTTGAGTTGATCTCGGATTACGACTTAGGAATAACTTACACCCCGGGCAAAGCCAATGTCATGGCTGATGCGCTAAGCCGTAAGTCCTATTGTAACAACCTGATGTTACAACAAAGTCAACCATTTCTCCATGAGGAATTTCATAAGCTAAATCTTCACATTGTTCCTCAAGGATTCCTATCCACCTGGTGGCGAAACCTACCCTTACGGATCAGATCATGAAGGCATAGAAGGTAGATCCGGGAATCTCCCATATTAAGAGAAACATTAAGAAAGGAGTCGCGAATTGTTTCTCCATTGATGATCAAGGTGTCGTATACTTTGGGAATCACCTAGTGGTTCCAAAGGCACGAAACCTGAGGCGGCTGATCCTTAAGGAAGCTCATGAATCCCCTCTCACCATTCATCCCGGTAGTACTAAAATATATCAAGACCTACGCCAGAGGTTTTGGTGGACTAGGATGAAGAGAGAAATCGCTCAATACATTGCTAATTGCGACGTTTGTCATCGTGTTAAAGCAGAGCATCAACGCCCTGCTGGCACCCTTCAGCCTTTGGCTATTCCTGAGTGGAAATGGGACAAAATCAGTATGGATTTCATCACTGGGTTTCCCAGGACCAAGAGAGGGAATAATGCCATCTTCGTCGTGATCGACCATCTTTCCAAAGTAGCCCATTTCCTACCTGTCCGTGAGAGTATCACCGCTAGCCAGCTAGCTGATTTATACATCTCCCGAATAGTGTCTCTTCATGGTGTTCCATTGGAAATTAACTCAGACCGTGGGAGTCTCTTCACCTCTCGATTTTGGGAAAGTTTCCAAAATGCTATGGGAACTCGTCTCTCCTTTAGCACCGCCATCCATCCTCAATCAAGTGGTCAAGTAGAACGAGTCAATCAAATTCTAGAAGATATGATCCGAGCTTCTGTCATCTCGTTCGGAATGAGTTGGGAGAAATGCCTTCCATTCGCGGAGTTTGCTTATAACAATAGTTATCAAGCCAACTTAAGCAAGGCTCCTTTCGAAGTTCTCTATGGACGAAAATGTCGAACGCCTCTGAACTGGTCAGAAACCGGGGAAAGACAACTCTTTGGCCCGGATATGATTCAGGAAGCAGAAGAGCAAGTTCGCAATATTCATGAGAAATTGAAAACAGCCCAATCTCGTCAAAAGAGTCAATATGATCGTAAACATAAGCCTATGATTTATGAAATCGACGAGAAGGCTTACCTTCGAGTTACTCCGTTAAAGGGAACCCATTGTTTCGGTATCAAGGGCAAATTGGCTCCTCGTTACATTGGACCCTTTCGCATTCTTGCCAAATGAGGAGAAGTTGCCTACCAATTGGAACTACCTCCGCATCTTTCCAGAGTTCACGATGTCTTCCACGTTTCACAACTCAGGCGTTGCTTCGCGGATCCTATCCGTGGAGTGGACCACGAAACACTTGATCTACAAGATAACCTCTCCTATCGGGAATATCGCGTTCGTATCCTTGATCAGGCCGAGCGTACCACTCGACGTCAGAATATCAAGTTTCTCAAGGTTCAATGGTCACACCATTCCGAGAAAGAAGCCACTTGGGAAAGGGAGGATCGTCTTCGACTTGAGTACCCCACCTTCTTCCCGGAGGATCCTAAATCTCGGGACGAGATTCTTTTGAGTGGGGGTGAGTTGTCACACCCTAGCTAGTTCAAGCATTAGAGTGTGCATCATGTTTAAATTTCTCTTAAATTTGAAATGGGGATGACAGAACCCCCAACACCCCTTGGAAACAACTAGGGTTTACTAAAATTATTTTCAATAAACATGAAATGCCCTTCTAAAAAGTTCACCCTCTTTGTCTTGGGTTAAAACCTCTGGCAAAATTGGTGCACATTTTTCTAGGTCAACAGAAGGTCATTGAATTAAATCATAAGTATTTGAATTTGGGCATTTAAATGCTATAAAATAATTTAAATGCCCAAATAATTCTGGAAATAAATGTTTGCTGTTGGAAATAATCTAAACAGAGCTCACAATTATTTTCAGGATTTTTGGAAACGTTTTAGTATTTTTAATAAAGCCCAACAGTTGCAATTAAATAGAAAACAGAAACAAATTTACAAAAAAAAGAGAGAAGGAAGCCACCTGGGCCTTACCTGAGCTGGCCAGCCCACCTGGCTCGGCCCAGCCTACTGGCTTCGCCAGTCGTCGTCCTCCTCGCGCCAGGAGGCAGGGTCGCGTGCTCGCCGCGCGCAGGCCACGCGTTGGCCACCTCCTGCTTCCGCCGACGCCCGGAGACGCCTAGAGGTGCCACGCGTCCCCCACGTCCCCCTCTCATCCTCTCTCACTCTCCCCCTCGTCTCTCTCACTCTCCCACGTGATGGCCGAGCGCGAACCTCGCCGCCGATCGCCGTAGTTGCCACCACAGCCACTCCCTCGCCCCTCCGACGAGCCCAATAGCTCCGCCTCGTCGCCCTGGACCTCTTCGCTGACCCACGCGACCCCAAACGCCGCCGAACACCATCTACGCCCTCATCTTCAACCTCGGGCACCCGAGCCGTCTCCGGCCAATTTGCCGTCGCCAGGACCTCCCCGAGCTCGTTGACCCCCTCTCCGACTCCGCGGTGAGCTCCTCTTCCTTTCCCCCTAGCTCCCGTGCTCGTTTGGCCTCTGTAGCCGCCGTTTCCACCGCACCCGAGAGCTCCTCGCCGCCGGCCATGTCGCCGTCGTGGCTACGGCCATGCAAGCACGCGTCCGAGCGCACCACCGCATTCAGTGCGTCCCCAGGAGCCTAACGCACGCACTTGCTCGCCTTGCCGTGCACCGTAGCCCTCTTTCCCTCTCTGTCCGAACTCCAGCCACCGCCACGAGCTCAATTCCGGCGAGCTCGCTCCACCCCAGCTCCTCCCACTTGCCCCACTAGATGCGCACGAGCCCCAGGTACGCGTAGCACGTCTCCGCCGTCGATTTGGTCACCGGAGGACCAAATTCGAAGCCCTCCGCCGTCTCGGCCTCGCCGGCGGCTCAACGCCAGCGAGTTTGACCCAGTTTGACCCCTGGGTGGGCCCAGGTAGACCCCCCTGAGTCTATGACAGATGGGGCCGGTCTGCTAACTAAATTAGGATTAGTTTTAATTAATTCTAATTAAATCAGTCACTGACATGTGGGCCCAGGCCCCACTGACAGCTAATTAGTGTTAATCTAATCCTGTTAATTAGCTGAGAGGCTGACAGAAGGGGCCCACCAGTCAGGTTTGACCTGGGCTGGCGCCTTTGACCTGCTGAGGTTAGCATGACGCAATGCTGACGCAGTAATGCATTTTCTGGATTTATTTTTATTCAGGAAATTCCAGAAAATAGTCAAAACTTCTAAAAATCATAGAAAATCAACCATAGCTCCAAATGCAAAGATTTATATATGAAAAATGATCAGAAAAATTCAATCTATCCATCTGTAATGGTTTCATGCATGACAAAATAAGTTTACCTTGCTGTTTAAGCAGAATAAGGAAATGCACTATTAAGGCCATGTTTAATGAGCTAATATTTGAATCTTTGATTCAAATGAGTTCATTCCTTTCTACTATAACTTGCATTAGGCCAAGACACATTCATATTGCCATGTCATAGCATGCATCATATTGTTGCATATCGTCATGTGTTGATTGTGTTCCGATGCGTTCTTCGTGGTAGGTTCTGCCTCCGAGGATATTCACGAGTATCCAACTGAAGGGCAGTATCCCACTACCACTCCATCAGGCAAGCAACCATTGATCATTCCGATACAAACCCATGTTCTCGCTTCTGATCTTGTTTACTACATTAAGACAACGCGATTCAAACTGCTGTGTGCTACGGTAGTTGAACCCTTATCCTCTGCATGACCTGTCATTGCCACAGTAACTAGGTGAAACCCACTAGCATGTGTAGGAGTTGATTGAGCCATGTATGTGATTCCTACCTTGCCATGCCTGCTATGCTTAGAGTTGTGTCAGGTCTAGTTCATCTGGGTGATGGGCTAGAGTGAAATGCTTATGTCGGTAATGTGAGGGATGTGTTGAACATGTTTTGGTAAAGGTATCGATGAGAGGCCATGTAGGAGTACATGGTGGGTTGTTTCATTGAGGCCGTCCCTAAGAACTGAGATCTGTATGTGTGATTTAAGATGCAGTTACTACCGTACATTGGGCCCGAAACCAATGGACCCTCTCGGCTTCTTAACCACCTTAGTACTCTGTCTAGGAGTTGCAAATAGTTTCTGGTGTTTGTAGGATATGTGTTGGCGGCCGTGCGTAGCGCTGACCCTAGGGGTGGGCTATGTTGCGGTAGATACACCGTGGCCGGGTCCGTGCGCCCGTTTGGCGTCTCGGGACCCTGTTCACATCGTTCGGGGCCGTATGTGGAAACCTCGTCCGGACTCCCTGCGGATGGAACCTGGATAGGCGATAAACCTGGACTAGAGACTTAAGTGTTTAGGTAGGCCGTGGCCGACACCCTCGCTGGGCTTCCGCTTGAAGGTTGCCGAGTACATGTCGTGTAAGCGGCGGTAAGTGGTGAAAGCGTGTATGAAGAAGTACACCCCTACAGGGTATAAAACTATTCGAATAGCCGTGTCCGCGGTAAAGGACTACTTGGTTGCCTATACAGTTCATAGACAAGTTAACGGATACTAATAAAAGACTCAAGATAAGTGTGAGTACCGAGGATGGCCCTCTCGTAGGATGACGAGGGAGGATCCCCGGTGGAGTATTGTGTTGGTGAGTAGTGGACTCGTGTGCGAAAACTATTTTACTGGTGAAGTTCCGTAGGATAGCTTAGCCAAGAGTCAAAGCTGGCTTGCTGCATTAACCCCACCACCTTCTTGGGAATAAGCATGTATAGTAGGTTCTGATGTAAGACTTGCTGAGTACCTTTGTACTCATGTTTGCTTAATTACTGTTTTCAGACGACAACACCGCCCCCTCCGATGGGTTCTACGTAGACCTTGACGTCGACGAGTGACTAGCCATCCAGGTGGTGATCCTGGCCATGGTGGGCCCTATGTAGATAGACAGGCTTCGAGAAGCCTTCTTTCTTTCTAGAGTCCGTACTCAGACTAGTTGCTTCCGCATGTGCTTGTATGAGTGTATGACTTGAGTGCCGGGTCATGTGACCCCTATCTGTATGAACATGTTATGTATGGCTCTCTGGAGCCTTTAAATAAACTACTTGAGTTGTAGAATTTTGTTGTGATGCCATGTTGTATGTACTCATATCGGGCATATTGTGTGTATGATTGAAATGCTTGGTATGAGTGGGATCCGACAATCTAGTTGTTTATCCTTGACAGCCTTTCTTATGGGGAAATGTAGTCTAGTGTTCCTCGAGCCATAGTAGTCCGCTACAGCCCGGTTCACCAGAGTCCTGCTAGCCCAGCACTACTGCTCAGGACACTTGACTGGCCGGCATGTGTTTCACTTCGTTCCTATGTCCGTCCCTTTGGGGAAATGTCACGCGGTGATATCCGGAGTCCTGCCTAGCCTGCTACAGCCCGGGTTCCCCGGAATCCTGTTAGCCCAGTGCTACAGCCCGGAATCACTCGCTGATGACCGACATGCTCGATGTGATTCATGTATGCCTGTCTCCGTAGGTCTGTGCCGCTTTAGGTTCACGACTAGCCATGTCGGCCCGGGTTCTCTGTCATATGGATGCTAGCGACACTATCATATACGTGAGCCAAAAGGCACAAACGGTCCCGGGCCATGGTAAGGCGACACCCGTGGGATACCGTGCGTGAGGTCGCAAAGTGATATGAGGTGTTACCGGCTAGATCGATGTGACTTGGAATCGGGGTCCTGACACCACGGGTTCGAGAACTATGTAGACATGACTGAGACACGCCTTCGGTCAATAACCAATAGCGGAACCTGGATGCTCATATTGGCTCCCACATATTCTACGAAGATCTTTATCGGTCAAACCGCATAACAACATACGTTGTTCCCTTTGTCATCGGTATGTTACTTGCCCGAGATTCGATCGTCAGTATCTCAATACCTAGTTCAATCTCGTTACTGGCAAGTCTCTTTACTCGTTCCGTAATACATCATCCTGCAAATAACTCATTAGTTACAATGCTTGCAAGGCTTATGGTGATGTGCATTACCGAGTGGGCCCAGAGATACCTCTCCGACAATCGGAGTGACAAATCCTAATCTCGAAATACGCCAACTCAACAAGTACCTTCGGAGACACCTGTAGAGCACCTTTATAATCACCCAATTATGTTGTGACGTTTGGTAGCACACAAAGTGTTCCTCCGATAAACGGAGTTGCATAATCTCATAGTCATAGGAACATGTATAAGTCATGGAGAAAGCAATAGCAACATACTAAACGATCAAGTGCTAAGCTAACGGAATGGGTCAAGTCAATCAAATCATTCTCCTAATGATGTGATCTTGTTAATCAAATGACAACTCATGTCTATGGTTAGGAAACTTAACCATCTTTGATTAACGAGCTAGTCAAGTAGAGGCATACTAGTGACACTATGTTTGTCTATGTATTCACACATGTATTACGTTTCCGGTTAATACAATTCTAGCATGAATAATAAACATTTATCATGAAATAAGGAAATAAATAATAACTTTATTATTGCCTCTAGGGCATATTTCCTTCAGTCTCCCACTTGCACTAGAGTCAATAGTCTAGTTCACATCGCCATGTGATTTAACATCAATAGTTCACATCACCATGTGATTAACACCCATAGTTCACATCGTCATGTGACCAACACCCAAATGGTTTACTAGAGTCAATAATCTAGTTCACATCGCTATGTGATTAACACCCAAAGAGTGATCATGTTCTGCTTGTGAGAGAAATTTAGTTAACGGGTCTGCCACATTCAGAGCCATATGTATTTTGCAAATTTCTATGTCTACAATGCTCTACACGGAGCTACTCTAGATAATTGCTCACACTTTCAATATGTATCCAGATCGAGACTTAGAGTCATCTAGATCGATGTAAAATCTTGCATCGACGTAACTCTTTACGACGAACTCTTTTATCATGTCCATAACCGAGAAATATTTCCTTAGTCCTCTAAGGATAATTTTGCCTGCTGTCCAGTGATCTACTCTTAGATCACTATTGTACTCCCTTGCCAGAATGATGCTAAGGTATACAATAGGACTGGTAAACAGCATAGCATACTTTATAGAACCTATGACTGAGGCATAGGGAATGACTTTTCGTTCTCTTTCTATTTTCTGCTATGGTCGGGTTTTTAGTCTTTACTCAACTTCACACCTTGCAACATAGGCAAGAACTCCTTCTTTGACTGTTCCATTTTGAACTACTTCAAAAATCTTGTCAAGGTATGTACTCATAGAAAAAACTTATCAAGCGTCTTGATCTATATCTATAGATCTTGATCCTCAATGTGTAAGTAGCTTCATTGAGGTATTTCTTTGAAAAACTCTTTTCAAACACTCCTTTATGCTTTCCAGAAAATTCTACATTATTTCCGATCAACAATATGTCATTCACATATACTTATCAGAAATGTTGCAGTGCTCCAACTCACTTTCTTGTAAATACAGGCTTCACCGCAAGTCTGTATAAAACCATATGCTTTGATCACTTTATCAAAGCATATATTCCAACTCCGAGATGCTTGCACCAGTCCATAGATGGATCGCTGAAGCGTGCTCACTTTGTTAGCACCTTTTAGGATTGACAAAACCTTCTGGTTGCATCATATACAACTCTTCTTTAAGAAATCCATGAAGGAATAAAGTTTTGACATCCATTTGCCAGATTTCATAAAATGTGGCAACTGCTAACATGATTCAGATAGACTTTTAAGCATCGATACGAGTGAGGAAATCTCATCATAGTCAACACTTTGAACTTGTCGAAAACATTTTGCGACAATTCGAGCTTTGTAGATAGTAACACTACTATCAGCGTCCGTCTTCCACTTGAAGATCCATTTATTCTTGATGACTCACGGATCATTGGGCAAGTCAATCAAAGTCCGTACTTTGTTCTCATACATGGATCCCATCTCAGATTTCATGGCCTCAAGCCATTTCGCGGAATCTGGGCTCATCATCGCTTCCTCATAGTTCGTAGGTTCGTCATGGTCAAGTAACATGACATCCAGAACAGGATTACCATACCACTCTGGTGCGGATCTCACTCTGGTTTACCTACGAGGTTCGGTAGTAACTTGATCTGAATTTACATGATCATCATCATTAGCTTCGTCACTAATTGGTGTAGGAGTCACAGGAACAGATTTCTGTGATGAACTACTTTCCAATAAGGGAGCAGGTACAGTTACATCATCAAGCTCTACTTTCCTCCCACCCACTTCTTCCGAGAGAAACTCCTTCTCTAGAAAGGATCCATCCTTAGCAACGAATGTCTTGCCTTCGGATCTGTTGTAGAAGGTGTACTCAACTGTCTCCTTTGGGTATCCTATGAAGACACATTTCTCCGATCTGGGTTTGAGATTATCAGGATGAAACTTTTTCACATAAGCATCGCAACCCCAAACTTTGAGAAACGACAACTTTGGTTTCTTGCCAAACCACAGTTCATATGGCGTCATCTCAACGGATTTAGATGGTGCCCTATTTAACGTGAATGCAGCTGTCTCTAATGCACAACCCCAAAACGATAGCGGTAAATTAGTAAGAGACGTCATAGATCGCACCATTTCTAGTAAAGTGTGATTACGATGTTCGGACACACCATTATGATGTGGTGTTCCAGGTGGCGTGAGTTGCGAAACCATTCCGCATTGTTTCAAATGAAGACCAAACTCATAACTCAAATATTCTCCTCCATGATCAGATCGTAGAAATTTTATTTTCTTGTTTCGATGATTTTCCACTTCACTCTAAAATTCTTTGAACTTTTCAAATGTTTCAGACTTATGTTTCATCAAGTAGATATACCCATATCTGCTCAAACCATCTGTAAAGGTCAGAAAATAACGATACCCGCCGCTAGCCTCAATACTCATCGGACTGCATACATCAGTATGTATTATCTCCAACAAGTCTGGTGCTTGCTACATTGTTCCGGAGAACGGAGTCTTAGTCATCTTGCCTACGAGGCATGGTTCGCAAGCATCAATTGATTCATACTCAAGTGATTCCGAAAGCCCATCAGCATGGATTTTCTTCATGCGCTTTACACCAATATGACCTAAATGGCAGTGCCACAAATAAGTTGCACTATCATTATTAACTTTGCATCTTTTGGCTTCAATATTATGAATATGTGTATTACTATGGTCGAGATTCAATAAACCATTCACCTTGGGTGTATGACCATTGAAGGTTTTATTCATGTAAACAGAACAACAATTATTCTCTGACTTTAAATGAATAACTGTATTGCAATAAACATGATCAGATCATATTCATGCTCAACGCAAACACCAAATAACATTTATTTAGGTTCAACACTAATCCTGAAAGTATAGGGAGTGTGCGATGATGATCATATCAATCTTGGAACCACTTCCAACACACATCGTCACTTCACCCTTAACTAGTCTCTGTTCTTTCTGCAACTCCCGTTTCGAGTTACTAATCTCAGCAACTGAACTAGTATCAAATACCGAGGGTTTGCTATAAACACTAGTAAAGTACACATCAATAACATGTATATCAAATATACCTTTGTTCACTTTGCCATCCTTCTTATCCGCCAAATACTTGGGGCATTAGTGACCAGTCCCTTTGCAGTAGAAGCACTTAGTCTCAGGCTTAGGTCTAGACTTGGGCTTCTTCACTCGAGCAGCAACTTGCTTGACGTTCTTCTTGAAGTTACCCTTCTTCCAATTGCCCTTTTCTTGAAACTAGTGGTCTTGTCAACCATCAACACTTGATGCTTTTCTTGATTTCTACCATCGTTGATTTCTGCATCACGAAGAGCTTGGGAATCGTTTCCGTTATCCCTTGCATATTATAGTTCATCATTAAGTTCTAGTAACTTGGTGATAGTGACTAGAGAACTTTGTCAATTACTATCTTATCTGGAAGATTAACTCCCACTTGATTCAAGCAATTGCAGTTCCCAGACAATCTGAGCACATGCTCACTGGTTGAGCTATTCTTCTCCATCTTTGTGGGCAAAGTACCATCAAAGGTCTCATACCTTTCGACATGGGCATGAGTCTAAAATACTAATTTCAACTCTTGGAACATCTTATATGCTCCATGGCGTTCAAAACATTTTTTGAAGTCCCGGTTCTAAGCCGTAAAGCATGGTGCACTAAACTATCAAGTAGTCATCATACCGAGCTTTTGTCAAAACGTTCATAACATCAGCATATGCTCCTACAATAGGCCCGTCACCTAGCGGTGCATCAAGGACATAATTCTTCTGTGCAGCAATGAGGATAATCCTCAAATCACGGATCCAATCCGCATCATTGCTACTAACACCTTTCAATTTATTTTTCTCTAGGAACATATCAAAAATAAACGGGGAAGCTATGTGCGAGCTATTGATCTACAACATAGATATGCAAATACTATCAGGACTAAGTTAATGATAAATTAGTTCAATTAATCATATTACTTAAGAACTCCCACTTAGATAGACATCCCTCTAGTCATCTAAATGATCACATGATCCAAATCAACTAAACCATGTCCGATCATCACGTGAGATGGAGTAGTTTTCAATGGTGAACATCATTATGTTGATCATATCTACTATATGATTCACGCTCGACCTTTCGGTTTCCAGTGTTCCGAGGCCATATCTGCATATGCTAGGCTCGTCAAGTTTGACCCGAGTATTCTGCGTGTGCAAAACTGTCTTACACCCATTGTAGATGAACGTTGAGCTTATAACACCCGATCATCACGTGGTGTCTCGGCCGACGAACTTTGGCAACGGTGCATAATCAGGGAGAACACTTTTACCTTGAAATTTAGTGAGAGATCATCTTATAATGCTACCGTCAAACAAAGCAAAATAAGATGCATAAAGGATAAACATCACATGCAATCAAAATATGTGACATGATATGGCCCTGATCATCTTGCGCCTTTGATCTCCTTCTCCAAAGTACTTTCATGATATCTATCGTCACCGGCATGACACCATGATATTCATCATCTTGATCTCCATAAATGTGTCATCATATGGTCGTCTCGCCAACTATTGCTCTTGCAACTATTGCTATCGCATAGCGATAAAGTAAAGCAATTGTATGGCGCTTGCATCTTATGCAATAAAGAGACAACCATAAGGCTCCTGCCAGTTGCCGATAACTTTAACAAAACATGATCATCTCATACAACAATTACATCTCATCACGTCTTGACCATATCACATCACAACATGCCCTGCAAAAACAAGTTAGACGTCCTCTACTTTGTTGTTGCAAGTTTTACGTGGCTGCTACGGGCTGAGCAAGAACCGTTCTTACCTATGCATCAAAACCACAACAATAGTTCGTCAAGTTAGTGCTGTTTTAACCTTCTCAAGGACCGGGCGTAGCCACACCCGGTTCAACTAAAGTTGGAGAAACTAACACCCGCCAGCCACCTGTGTGCAAAGCACGTCGGTAGAACCAGTCTCGCGTAAGCGTACGCCTAATGTCGGTCCGGGCCGCTTCATCCAACAATACCGCCGAACCAAAGTATGACATGCTGGTAAACAGTATGACTTGTATCGCCCACAACTCACTTGTGTTCTACTCGTGCATATAACATCTATGCATAAACTTGGCTCGGATGCCACTGTTGGGGAATGTAGCAATTTCAAAAGAATTCCTACGCACACGCAAGATCATGGTGATGCATAGCAACGAGAGGGAAGAGTATCGTTAACGTACCCTCGTAGACCATAAGCAGAAGCGTTATGAGAACGCGGTTGATGTAGTCGAACGTCTTCAGAATCCGACCGATCCAAGTACCGAACGCACGGCACCTCCGAGTTCAGCACACGTTCAGCTCGATGACGTCCCACAAACTTCTATCCAGGAGAGATTCACGGGAGATTTCCGTCAGCACAATGGCGTGGTGACGGTGATGATGATGCTACCGACGCAGGGCTTCGCCTAAGCACCGCTACGATATGATCGAGGTGGATTATGGTGGAGGGGGGCACCGCACACGGCTAAGAGATCAATGATCAATTGTTGTGTCCTAGGGTGCCCCCTGCCCTCGTATATAAAGGAGCTAGGGGAGGGGGCCGACGGCCTCATAGGATGCGCCCCAAGGGGGAATGCTACTCCTACTAGGAGTAGGTTCCCCCTTTCCTAGTCCAATTAGGAGGGGAAGGAAAGAGGAGTAGGGGAGAAGGAAAGAGGGGGACGGCCCCCAAAGCCCTAAACCAATTCGGTTTGGGCCTAAGGGGCTGCACCCCACACTTCCTTTCTGCCCTCTCTTTCCACTAAGGCCCATGAAGGCCCATTGAGCTCTCCGGCGAATTCCCGTAACTCTCCGGTACTCCGAAAAATACCCGAATCACTCGGAACCTTTCTGATGTACGAATATAGTCGTCCAATATATCGATCTTTACATATCGACCATTTCGAGACTCCTCGTCATGTCCCCGATCTCATCCGGGACTCCAAACTACCTTAGGTACATCAAAACACATAAACTCATAATACCGATTGTCACAGAACTTTTAGCGTGCGGACCCTACGGGTTCGAGAACTATGTAGACATGACCGAGACACGACTCCGGTCAATAACCAATAGCGGAACCTGGATGCTCATATTGGCTCGCACATATTCTATGAAGATCTTTATCGGTCAAACCGCATAACAACATACATTGTTCACTTTGTCATCGGTATGTTACTTGCCCGAGATTCGATCGTCGGTATCTCAATACCTAGTTCAATCTCGTTACCGGTAAGTCTCTTTACTCGTTCCGTAATACATCATCCCACAACTAACTCATTAGTTACAATGCTTGCAAGGCATATGGTGATGTGCATTACCGAGAGGGCCCAGAGATATGTTAGGACCCCAATTCTAAGTCACACCGATCTAGCCTGTAACACCTCATATCACTTTGTGGCCTCACGCACGGTATCCCCACGGGTGTCGCCTTACCATGGCCCGGGACCGTTTGTGCCTTTTGGCTCACGTATATGATAGTGTCGCTAGCATCCATATGACAGATAACTCGGGCCGACATGACTAGTCATGAACCCAAAGTGGCACTAACTTACGGGGACATGCATACATGAATCAACATCGAGCATGTCGGTCAGCAGCATGCGAATCCGGGCTGTAGCACTGGGCTAACAGGACTCCGGGAACCCGGGCTGTAGCAGGCTAGGCAGGACTCCGGATGTCACCGTGTGACATTTCCCCGAAGGGACAGACACAGGAACGAAGTGAAACACATGCCGGCCAGTCAAGTGTTCCGGAGCAGTAGTGTGGGTTAGCAGGACTCGGGTGAACCGGGCTGTAGCGGACTACTATGGCTCATGGAAGCACAAGACTACATTTCCCCATAAGAGAGGCTACCAAGGATAAACAACTAGGTTGTTGGATCCCACACATACCAAGCATTTCAATCATACACACAATATGCTCGACATGTGTAAATACAACATGGCATCACAACATAACTCTATGACTCAAGTATTTATTCATTAGGCTCCGAGGAGCGAGATATTACAAACATGGGTCTCATGACCCAACATACAGAGCATACAAGCAACAAGCACATGCGGAAGCTTAACTTGTCTGAGTACAGACAACTACAAATGAAGAAGGCTGAGAAGCCTGACTATCTACAAGACCCTCCCAAGGGTACAAGATCATACCTGAGGTACGAGCTAAACGTCGAAGTCCACATGGAACTACTAGCGAGACTGAAGTCTCTCTGCAAAACATAAATTAAGCAAACATGAGTATAAATGTACTCAGCAAGACTTACATCAGAACTAACTACATATGCATCATTATCAACAAAGGGATGGTGGGGTTTAACTGCAGCAAGCTAGCTTTGACTCAGTGGCTATCCTGAACTACGACTACAAGTAACTCTTTTGTGGTGGCGCACACGAGTCCACATATTCACCACACCAATACACCACTATGGATCCGCTCCCGTCTCCCTACGAGAACGCCATCCATAGCACTCACTCTTATCTTGCGCATTTTAGAGTATCCACTTTCACTTGTCTATGAACTATGCAAGGGGTCCAAGTTTCCATATTCAAGGAATCCGGCTATTCGAATAGATGATGATAACCATGCAGGGGTGTACTTCTTCACACACGCTCTCGCCACTTACCACCATGTACACATCGTGTATCTCGGCAACTTTCAAGCGGAAGCCTGGCGAGGGAGTCGGCCACGACCTGACTAACCGACAAGTCTCTAGTCTAGGTTTATCGCCTATTCGGGTTCCATCCACAAGGAGATCCGGCCGGGGTGTCTCTCACGGCCCCAAACGATGTGAGCAGGGTTCCCAAGCCCACCATCCGGGTGCCACTTGGTACACCAGGCCACTGTGCCTAGTCTGTCCCAAGCCCACCTGTACCGTGTGCCACTTGGTAGACTACTAACACTACCTACAAACACCAGAAACTAGTTGCAACTCCTAGACAGAGATCAGGTTGATTAATAAGTCGAGAGAGCTTGGAGCGCCCGCAGCCCAATGTGTGGTAGTAACTGTTCATGGATCACAAACACAGTACTCAGTTCCTGAGGACGGCTGCAATGAGACAACCCACCATGTACTCCTACATGGCCTCTCACCGCTACCTTTACCAAATCGTGTTCACACACTTAGCTCCCAACAGTAGGACATGTTCACAACTTTCCAATTCACCCCCGATGAATCAGACCTGACACAACTCTAAGCAATAGAAGGCATGACAAACAAGCATGAATGAGTAGGCACATCAGGGCTCAAACAAATCCTACTCATGCTAGTGGGTTTCATCTATTTACTGTGGCAATGACAGGTCATGCGGAGGAAAGGGGTTCAACTACCACAACATGTAACAATTGAATCGCTGGTGTCCAAATGTAGTAAAAGAGAGCAGGAGCGAGAGAGTGGGATTGTATCGGAATGAACAAGGGGTTTTTGCTTGCCTGACACTTCCGAAGATAGTATAGCTCATTATCGGTGTCATCGATCACATCTTCGGAAACATCGTCTACTAAGAGGGAACAACCACCGGAAAACACAAAAGAAACAACATTCACTGCAATGCACAATCAAATGAATGACATGTCATGTTAAGGAACTAAATTGACCTAATGCAGCAGTAAGCCAAGTTAATTGAAGTGGAATTCAAACAGGGTTAAACTCCAACTCCAAATGCTAGTTCATAAATTGCCCTAATCATGATTTATCCTATTCAGTGAGGTTAACTTGTTCAAACATGCATGAAAGTACCATAAACAGATTCTTCATATTTTTCTGATCATTTTTCATATATAAATTATTTCATTCTGAGCTACAGTTGAATTAATATGATTTTTAGAAGTTTGTACTATTTCTGGAATTTTCTGAATAAACTTAAATCCAGAAAATGCTTTACTACATCAGCATGACCTCACAGTGACGTCAGCAGGTCAACGGCTCGGTCCAGGTCAAACCTGACGTGTGGGGCCCGTTGGTCAGTCACACAGTTAGTTAATTAACTAACTCAGGTTAGTTTAAGTGCGAAGCTAGGTTAGTTAGCAGGCAGGGGCCCACATGTCAGTGAGTGAGGGGGTTAATTAGCGGGGTCATCAGTGGCTAATGATGTGCCACGTCACCAGCCACCGGAGTTGGACTCCGATGACCTCATAGTGTGGCGATGGCTCACCGGAATCACGCTGTGGGCGTCGGTTGGACGTGCCGAGGGCACCGGGGGATAGCCCTTGCTCCCGCGCATCTAGCGGAGGCAGCAGCAGGTCACAGGGTCACCAGAATCAACGCCGGCGACGAGCCGAGCAGCAGCCGGAGCTACGGCGTAATCGGGTTGGAGCTAGGGGGCACGTGGGGAGAAGCTGGTGCTGGCTACAGGCTCCTAGAGACGCGTTGAGCGCGATGGTGTGCTCGGCTTCGAGCTACAACGGCTCCAGCCACGGCGGCGGTGAGCTTCGGCCGTGGTGGTCAGTGGGGCTAGATGAGGAAATCGACAGAGGAGAGAGAGGGTTTGGGAGTAGGAGCTCACAGTGAGTCGAACGGGAGGGTCAGCGAGCTCGGGGAGGCACCGGAGGCAGCAAATCGACGACGACGATCTTCAGTGGACGACGAGGGGAATGGTGGTGCAAGCGGCATCCAAGGGCTTCCGGCATCGGGCGGCTCGGTGAGGAGGAGGAGAGGGACTCGGCGGAGCTCGTGGGCAGCTCCAGGGGACGAGGGAGAGGCGATGGCCGCGGTGATGCTCATCGGCAGTGGCGGGTGCGTTCGGTGAGGAGAACAGAGGAGGGGGAGGGCGTTCAGGGGAGAGAGGGACGAACGAGGGGGTCGAGGCGGCGCCGAGGAGAGGACGCAAGGCGTTGCGGTGGCCAGGCGACGCAGGCAGGCAGCCTGGTGGTGTGGCGCCCGCGGGCGCGCCGTGCGCTGTCCCTCCTCTACCTACTGGTAGAGGTGGGTGACGAGTGGCATAGGCCAGGTGGGCCGGCCCAGCAGGGTAAGTGGACCTTGGGTCCTCCCTCTCTCTCTGTTTTGTTTTTGTTTTCTATTTTGCTTTTCTATTTTTGATTTAGTAATAATACTAAACCATTTTTAAAACTCCTGAGAAAATAATTTGTGGGTACTTTTAAAATGTTTACTAACAACCCTCAAATGTTTTCAGAATTATTGAAGCATTTAAAATATTTATAGCCATTAAATGCTCCAATTCAAATACTTATGATTTAATCCAATAACCTGAAATGACCTAGGGAAAATATGCACCCATTTTTGTCAGAGGTTTTCACCAGTTTCAAAAATGATAGACTTTTCCTGAAGTCACTTTGGGTTTATTGGAAGTGATTTTATTTGAGCCTATTCGAATTCATTTGGTGCTAGGGTTTGGCCAGTCCCCATTTCAAGTTTTCTGAGAAATTTAGACATGATGCAAGATGATTATGCAATGACAAGCAAGGCCAATGCTAGGGCTGCGACAACTCACCCCCACTAAACAAGAATCTCGTCCCGAGATTCAAGACGTGAGGTAAGAAGACGGAGGGGATACAAAGCTAGCACGATCTTCATGATCCAAGTGCCCTCATTGAAGATGTTGATTCATTTCTCCAATTGATCTTAACGTCTTTGCGTTCGAGATCTTCATCCAACACGATGACGACATAAGGAAACTCTACATGAAATGATTTCCTCGAAGAACGAGCACTCAAGATCAACTCATGGAGTGAGACGTTGAAACATCTCTTGAGCTGATACACAAACACACCTCAGGGGGAATGGCAAGGAACTGATGATGAAGGTTGAATAGGTAGGCAACAATTCCACGCTTAATTAGATGGTGAGGGGTTTCAAGTAGCGAGGAGTTATGTTGCCCATAATACCATAATGAGGCACCTTAGGGAAAGGTGACTCGTAGAGCATTTCCCTTAAGTGGCAAAAAGAATTACTTTTGATACAAATATCATTGAAACTCTTTATACCAGCCTGAGGTAATCACAATCGATCGTTGGAAGGGGTTCGAAAGAATGGCATACTCCGACTAGGATGGATGATGTGGGCTACCTTGTTGAAGACAACGCAATGGATGATTTTTAGATTATCATCAGAAATGGATGGGACCCATGGTAAGTCCACTTTTGAAGATGATCCTAAACAACAACTACTGAGGTGCAAGCTGGGAACAAAATGCAAATGTTGGGAATGATTCTGGTAAGTGGGGAAGAACTCAACAGTCGAGAGTGTTTCCAACGTTCCAATGGTTATAGAATCATCGAAGAAACTGAGAGCACAAGGATCCCTAAGGAACAACTTCAAGAATAAGTCATACTAAATCCTCATGGAGAAGATGGTTAAATAGCTCAATCAAGATACTACAATGATAGATCTTCTGGCTAGGTGTGTCGGCCAGAACATCGACCTTGTCGGGGACCTACATCATAGATCTTGGAAAAGTTCCAACCATCATATCTTCCTGAGATTCAGATCTGGTTGGTAACAGGATATTCCAGACCCATCGAGTCTAGAAGAAAATGCAAGTTCGCAACACAAATTGACGAGATGGCATTGCGAGATTCTCGGGAAATGGACTATGGTAGTAAGCTCCAAAACATGAGCTGGTTCTGCTAACACATGTGAACATGTTGTCCCAGACAAGCATGACCACGTAGTAGTCTTATAATAAAAACACTACCGAGTTCAGGTGGGGAACCATCATCGAGGATAACAAAGTCCTTGCATAAGGCATCCTCTTAAGAAGGAACTTCTTCTCCTTGAACAAATCAATCAGTGGCTTGGTGTGCTAGAGAATACATATGGAGTGGAGGTAATTAATCTACCAAACCATATAATACATTCGCACATGCATAACTAACTTGGGATGGCACCAGAGGAAACAAAACAATCTTTCTCGAACTCATGGTGGCAACTTGCTCCAAATGCACATGAATTTGAGGAAGTCACTTCTTCCATCCAAGCATAAGCTTCATGAACGGAACACGAAGGCATTGCTTACAAAGTTTCCAATACTAGGTTGATGTTCAACATGAATCATGGGGGAGACAAAATGCTACTGATGGGCTCAACAGCAACTCATCGGAATTTCCATATCACTGGACTTCCACCATCATGTGAACACAGTGATAGCATTGGTCAGACCAAAAGATGTAATGGTGTATGCTCGAGGGGTCAACCACGAGTAAGGCAACATTACAAACATTGTTGGTTTTGATTTGACTTGACGATAGCCCATACTCAAGTCAAAGTTTTGACAAGATGATAGACCCAGCAACTGATCACGAGGACCAATTGATGAAGATATCATCTTGCTTGAACAACTATCAAAACACAAGGATATCCCTTTGGGATGAACTAAGTCGGACAAGATATCATATTCCAACTCTCCAAGTTGTCATTTAGCTTAACCAACTATTTCAGGGTATCCAACACAAATTCATGGAGAAAGGGTGGTCACAAGAAACCAACTTGATCACGAACTCAACATAGCGGTCAGGTGACAACCTGGTAACACTTCCGAGAAGACATTCGGAAAATCACGAACCACCGATATGTTATTAAGCTTGGGAACAATCTTGCTTCTCAAGGCAAGATGGCATGATCATAAGAGCAAGGGATTCAATCCTAACTCAAAGATCGAAGAGTGCACCGGAAATAAGGACTAGGTAGCACGATAAACCTTAGGGTGATGATTCAATAATCAACACGGTAAGGATAAGATTATTGTCCATTATATACCAAGCAACAGGGTTGCTAGGAGTATTGATTTCACACATCACATATTACTTGTCGGCATTCCGGTTACAACAACACTGGACCGAGAAATGAATAATGATGGCAAGAAGTATCACTGTATCAAGAGTTCATAGGAGGTTGTGCAATTCCTATGATATTCCTGACATAAAGAGGGCAATACTTTAGGGTAGAACAGAATCAGAAGCTGGATTGGCATTTTGATTTGCGGAATACAATTGCTTTGACCCAATCCTAGATATGGATGAGGTAGTAGAGTTTGTTTCTCCTAGTTATTCCGGAATAGAATGGCTTGATGGATCACATGAATAATAGGCATCGATAACACCAATGCACAACTACTCTTGACCAACAATTGACAGACAAAGGTCAAATAACAGCTAAAGAGGGACAACTCAAAGGAACATATATCTTTCTAAGTTGTAGATGCATAGATTAGTATGTCGAGCAAAGCTCAACATTTCTTCTGGATAACCCATGCAGAAAGGTAGAACTGACAGAATCACAATTATGAATGGAGAACTCCTCAGGAGTACTCTAATGGTGATCTTTTGGTTCACAGAACTTCTGCCTTAATGATTCATGGTATTTGGAAGAAGGAAATACCACGGACCTTGAGGACTATCACAAGGTTACTAATATCTTAAGGGAATTAGCAGATACTAACAACATGAAGTAGGATGAATCTCGGGTTCATAACCCAGGAGTAGAATACCTACTAACTAAATAACATCACGAGATGCTTTCGAGAATGGTGGCTAGAATCATCACACTGGGAACACCAAAGATGGATAGATTACTAGGTGACTCCCTAAAACACCTAGGGTCATAATAATAGCTCCAACATATATGTCGAGGCAATGGAGTATCTCAACCCACTGGTTAGTGTGGTTAATCTGGCCCAAAGGAACACCGGGAACAGAAAGAAGGGAGTTGCAAATGCATCGGACTATTTAGAAACCTGGGATGACTCGGACAACATAACGACTGTAAATGCTCAAAATGATTTGAGACATCCTGCAAAAATGGTGGCATAACCACTCAACATCACAATATCAAGGTTCTGAGGCCATCTATGAACATATGGAAGTAGTAGGAACTGAACTGAGGCTTGAACTCAACAATCCTAGGCAACTACAGTTTAGTAACACGTCATCCTGAGAGATAGAAGAGAAGCCTAGTTCTTAACCCCGTAGAAAAGAAGAGGTTGTTTCAGATCAGAAGGGCATAAGGTAAAGGAGTAAAAGAGCCTTACGTTCCCATCCACAATCAATTCCCTTATATAACTAAAGCATTTCTAGACACGACTTCGACCAGCTTGGCTTGGTAATCCTACAGGCAGTCAGGCTCTGATACCAAAGCTGTCAGGACCCCGATTCTAAGTCACACCGATCTAGCCTGTAACACCTCATATCACTTTGCGGCCTCACGCATGGTATCCCCACGGGTGTCGCCTTACCATGGCCCGGGACCGTTTGCGCCTTTTGGCTCACGTATATGATAGTCTCGCTAGCATCCATATGACAGAGAACCTGGGCCGACATGACTAGTCGTGAACCCAAAGTGGCACTAACTTACGGGGACAGGCATACATGAATCAACATCGAGCATGTTGGTCAGCAGCGTGCGAATCCGGGCTATAGCACTGGGCTAACAGGACTCCGGGAACCCGGGCTATAGCAGGCTAGGCAGGACTCCGGATGTCACCGCGTGAAATTTCCCCGAAGGGACAGACACAGGAACGGAGTGAAACACATGCCGACCAGTCAAGTGTTCCGGAGAAATAGTGTGGGCTAGCAGGACTCGGGTGAACCGGGCTGTAGCGGACTATTATGGCTCATGGAAGCACAAGACTACATTTCCCCATAAGAGAGGCTACCAAGGATAAACAACTAGGTTGTTGGATCCCACACATACCAAGCATTTCAATCATGCACACAACATGCTCGACATGTGTAAATACAACATGGCATCACAACATAACTCTACGACTCAAGTATTTATTCATTAGGCTCCGAGGAGCGAGATATTACAAACATGGGTCTCATGACCCAACATACAGAGCATACAAGCAACAAGCACATGCGGAAGCTTAACTTGTCTGAGTACAGACAACTACAAATGAAGAAGGCTGAGAAGCCTGACTATCTACAAGACCGTCCCAAGGGTACAAGATCATAGCTGAGGTACGAGCTAAACGTCGAAGTCCACGTGGAACTACTAGCGAGACTGAAGTCTCTCTGCAAAACATAAATTAAGCAAACATGAGTACAAATGTACTCAACAAGACTTACATCAGAACTAACTACATATGCATCATTATCAACAAAGGGATGGTGGGGTTTAACTGCAGCAAGCTAGCTTTGACTCGGTGGCTACCCTGAACTACGACTGCAAGTAACTCTTTTGCGGTGGCGCACACGAGTCCACATATTCACCATACAAATACACCACTATGGATCCGCTCCCGTCTCCCTATGAGAACGCCATCCATAGCACTCACGCTAATCTTGCGCATTTTAGAGTATCCACTTTCACTTGTCTATGAACTATGCAAGGGGTCCAAGTTTCCATATCCGAGGAATCCGGCTATTCGAATAGATGATGATAATCCTGCAGGGGTGTACTTCTTCACACACGCTCTCGCCACTTACCACCATGTACACATCGTGTATCTCGGCAACTTTCAAGCGGAAGCCTAGCGAGGGAGTCGGCCACGACCTGACTAACCAACAAGTCTCTAGTCCAGGTTTATCACCTATTTGGGTTCCATCCGCAAGGAGATCCGGCCGAGGTGTCTCTCACGGCCCCAAACAATGTGAGCAGGGTTCCCAAGCCCACCATCCGGGTGCCACTTGGTACACCGGGCCACTGTGCCTAGTCTGTCCCTAGCCCACCTGTACCGTGTGCCACTGTAGACTACTAACACTATCTACAAACACCAGAAACTAGTTGCAACTCCTAGACAGAGATCAGGTTGATTAATAAGCCGAGAGAGCTTGGAGTGCCCGGAGCCCAATGTGTGGTAGTAACTATTCATGGATCACAAACACAGAACTCAGTTCCTGAGGACGGCTGCAATGAGACAACCCACCATGTACTCCTACATGGCCTCTCACCGCTACCTTTACCAAATCGTGTTCACACACTTAGCTCCCAACAGTAGGACATGTTCACAACTTTCCAATTCACCCCCGATGATTCAGACCTGACACAACTCTAAGCAATAGCAGGCATGACAAACAAGCATGAATGAGTAGGCACATCAGGGCTCAAACAAATCCTACTCATGCTAGTGGGTTTCATCTATTTACTGTGGCAATGACAGGTCATGCAGAGGAAAGGGGTTCAACTACCGCAGCATGTAACAATTGAATCGCTGGTGTCCTAATGCAGTAAAAGAGAGCAGGAGCAAGAGAGTGGGATTGTATCGGAATGAACAAGGGGTTTTTGCTTGCCTGACACTTCCGAAGATAGTATAGCTCATTATCGGTGTCATCGATCACATCTTCGGAAACATCGGCTACTAAGAGGGAACAACCACCGGAAAACACAAAAGAAACAACGTTCATTGCAATCCACAATCAAATGAATGACATGTCATGTTAAGGAACTGAATTGACCTAATGCAGCAGTAAGCCAAGTTAATTGAAGTGGAATTCAAACAGGGTTAAACTCCAACTCCAAATGCTAGTTCATAAATTGCCCTAATCATGATTTATCCTATTCAGTGAGGTTAACTTGTTCAAACATGCATGAAAGTACCACAAACAGATTCTTCATATTTTTCTGATCATTTTTCATATATAAATTATTTCATTCTGAGCTACGGTTGAATTAATATGATTTTTAGAAGTTTGTACTATTTCTGGAATTTTTTGAATAAACTTAAATCCAGAAAATGCTTTACTGCATCAGCATGACCTCACAGTGACGTCAGCAGGTCAACGGCTCGGTCCAGGTCAAACCTGACGTGTGGGGCCCGTTGGTCAGTCACACAGTTAGTTAATTAACTAACTCAGGTTAGTTTAAGTGCTAAGCTAGGTTAGTTAGCAGGCCGGGGCCCACATGTCAGTGAGTGAGGGGGTTAATTAGCGGGGTCATCAGCCGCTAATGATGTGCCACGTCACCAGCCACCGGAGTTGGACTCCGATGACCTCAGAGTGCGGCGGTGGCTCGCAGGAATCGTGCTGTGGGCGTCGGTTGGATGTGCCGAGGGCACCGGGCGATAGTCCTTGCTCCCGTGCATCTAGCGGAGGTAGCAGCAGGTCACGGAGTCACCGAAATTGATGCCGGCGACGAGCCAAGCGGCGGCCGGAGCTACGGCGTAATTGGGTTGGAGCTAGGGGGCACGTGGGGAGAAGCTGGTGCTGGCTACGGGCTCCTAGAGACGCGTTGAGCGTGATGGTGTGCTCGGCTTCGAGCTACAACGGCTCTAGACACGGCGGCGATGAGGCACGGCGGCGGCGAGCTTCGGCCGTGGTGGTCAGTGGGGCTAGATGAGGAAATCGACAGAGGAGAGAGAGGGTTTGGGAGCAGGAGCTCACAGTGAGTCGAATGGGAGGGTCAGCGAGCTCGGGGAGGCACCGGAGGCAGCAAATCGATGGCGACGATCTTCGGTGGCTGACGAGGGGAATGGCGGCGCAGGCGGCATCCAAGGGCTTCCGGTATCAGGTGGCTTGGTGAGGAGGAGGAGAGGGACTTGGCAGAGCTCATGGGCAGCTCCAGGGGATGAGGGAGAGGTGATGGCCGTGGTGATGCTCATCGGCGGCGGCGGGCGCATTCGGTGGGGAGATCAGAGGAGGGGGAGGGCGTTCGTGGGAGAGAGGGATGAACGAGGGGGTCGAGGCGGCACCGAGGAGAGGATGTGAGGCATTGCGGTGGCCAGGCGACGCAGGCAGGCAGCCTGGTGGCGTGGCGCCCGCGGGCGCGCCGTGCGTTGTCCCTCCTCTGCCTACTGGCAGAGGTGGGTGACGACTGGCATAGGCCAGGTGGGCCGGCCCAGCCGGGTAAGTGGACCTTGGGTCCTCCCTCTCTCTCTGTTTTGTTTTTGTTTTCTATTTTGCTTTTCTGTTTTTGATTTAGTAATAATACTAAACCATTTTTAAAACTCCTGAGAAAATTTGTGGGCACTTTTAAAATGTTTACTAACAGCCCTCAAATGTTTTCAGAATTATTGAAGCATTCAAAATATTTATAGCCATTAAATGCTCCAATTCAAATACTTATGATTTAATCCAATAACCTGAAATGACCTAGGGAAAATATGCACCCATTTTTGTCAGAGGTTTTCACCAGTTTAAAAAATGATAGACTTTTCCTGAAGTCACTTTGGGTTTATTGGAAGTGATTTTATTTGAGCCTATTCGAATTCATTTGGTGCTAGGATTTGGTCAGTCCCCATTTCAAGTTTTCTGAGAATTTTAGACATGATGCAAGATGATTATGCAATGACAAGCAAGGCCAATGCTAGGGCTGTGACAAGATACCTCTTCAACAATCGGAGTGACAAATCCTAATCTCGAAATACGCCAACTCAACAAGTACGTTCGGAGACACCTGTAGAGCACCTTTATAATCACCCAGTTACGTTGTGACGTTTGGTAGCACACAAAGTTTTCCTCAAGTAAACGGGAGTTGCATAATCTCATAGTCATAGGAACATGTATAAGTCATGAAGAAAGCAATAGCAACATACTAAACGATCAAGTGCTAAGCTAACGGAATGGGTCAAGTCAATCACATCATTCTCCTAATGATGTGATCTTGTTAATCAAATGACAACTCACGTCTATGGTTAGGAAACTTAACCATCTTTGATTAACGACCTAGTCAAGTAGAGGCATACTAGTGACACTATGTTTGTCTATGTATTCACACATGTATTATGTTTCCGATTAATACAATTCTAGCATGAATAATAAACATTTATCATGAAATAAGGAAATAAATAATAACTTTATTATTGCCTCTAGGGCATATTTCCTTCAGGGGAGACTATCATTTGAAGCACAAGAGCAAGGAGTTCATCATCAACACACCATCTATTACCTTTTGGAGAGTGGTGTCTCCTCGATTGGTTAGGTGTCACTTGGGAGCCCCCGACGAGATTGTGGAGTTGAACCAAGGAGTTTTTAAGGGCAAGGAGATCTCCTACTTCATGAAGATCTACCAAAGTGAGGCAAGTCCTTCATGGGCGATGACCATGGTGGGATAGACAAGGTTGCTTCTAAGAAAAAGGGTTTCCCCCCACTTTATATATAAAGCACCATCACCACAACATCGAGCAACAAGATATAAACGCACGCCACCACCACACTCAACGCACACACCCAAGGCGAGATACAAAGGTACCGAGAACCGAAAACACCACCCCAACGACGACTAAGCACCCTAATGATAAGCCGAAGACCACCATGAAGATGAACAATCCATCGAGGGGTAATGAGACAGACAAAGCTGGAGTGAGGACTCCAAGATGATGCCCTCAAGAGGGAAACGACTGTAGGAAGCCTTCACCGTCTGATCCCGAAGATCAGGTTTTTCACCCGGAATGTCACGAAGGCAATGGAAGCACCACGACGGAGCCTGCAAGAAGGAGAATGACATCCACGAACGCCGCCTCCGTCGGCCAGTACCAAGACTAGGCGAGTGATGAACCCAGGTTCTCCTACCCCTCCATCGCAACCTCACTCCTCCAACCACCCGCATCCATGCCGCCCAAACGACCATGGCTGCCCGCCCGCACCCGAGCCGTGCGGTCAGCCCATGACCAACACGCCTCCCACCGCCAGAGTCGCCGCCCTGCATCCAGACACGGCTCCTGATATGTCTCCAATGTATCTATAATTTTTGATGTATTCATGCCATGTTATAATAATTTTACATGATTTTGGTATGACTTGGTTAGAACTAACCTGGAATGACGCTGTTTTTGTGCAGAAATAAAAGTTCTCAGAATGCGCTGAAAATCAACGGAGATTTTTTCTGGAAAATATAAAAAATACTAGAACGAAGAGTTACTTGAGGGGAGTCCCGTGGGCCCCATGAGGGTGGAGAGCGCGCCCACCCTCTAGGGTGCGCCACTTGCCTCGTGGACTCCGTGTGGGCCCCCTGACTTGTTCTCGATGCCAACCTCTCTTATAAATCCCCAAACTTCCAGAACTTAACCTAGACCAGGAGTTCCGCCGCCGCAAGCCTCTGTAGCCACCAAAAACCAATCGGGACCCTGTTCCAGCACCCTGTCGGAGGGGGGAATCATCACTGGTGGCCATCTTCATCATCCCGATGCTCTCCATGACGAGGAGGGAGTAGTTCACCCTCGGGGATGAGGGTATGTACCTGTAGCTATGTGTTCGATCTCTCTCTCTCTCTCTCTCTCTTGTGTTCTTGATATGGCATGATCTTGATGTACCGCGAGCTTTGCTACTATAGTTGGATATTATGATGCTTCTCCCCCTCTATCTCCTTGTGATGAATTGAGTTTTCCCTTTGAAGTTATCTTATCGGATTGAGTCTTTAAGGATTTGAGAACACTTGATGTATGTCTTGCATGTGCTTATCTATGGTGAAAATGGGATATTCACGTGATCCACTTGATGTATGTGTTGGTGATCAGCTTGCGAGTTCTGTGACCTTGGCACCACCTATCGGAACCACGCCAAAAATCTCCGTGTCTCCAATTGCGTTTGCACCTTCCAATCCCATCCCCTTACTTTCTTGCAAGTTGCATGCTTTACTTTCCACTGCTCATATACTCTTGCCATGCTTGCTTGAAATGTATCATGAATATTTAAACTTGTGCTAAAACTCCACCTTAAGTTAAAGAAAGTAAAAGCTGCTACTTTTCTTTGTTGAAGAGGTCTAATCACTCCCCCCTCTAGACACCTCTTCTCGATCCTACAATTGGTATCAGAGCATTGGTCTCCATTGCTTTGGTTTAATCACCATTGGAGGAAGATGGATGAGTCTATGTTGGGGACTCTTGAACATAGAGTGCCTATACTTGATGGAGAGTTCTTTCATGAGTGGAAAATTGAGATGCTTGATATTTTCAATGAATATCACTTGAACAAGTACATTACTAGCCCTTATGCTGTAGCGACCTGACCCGAATGGATCAAGTCTCTGTGCTTAAGTGTCATCCCTGGATCGGTATGCTGACACACACAATACTCGAGGATTTATAACAGAGGTACATCACATGTGTAAAGTAACGTAAATACTATTACCTCAATCCAAAATAGCGGAAGTAACAAGGTTGTGGATTCCCATCAACACCGACGGCAAAGTTGAGTGTAGAAATCATAACCCTAACGTATCACTTACTCGTCGTAAGATATCCTGCAACATGAGACGTTGCAGCCACAGAGGGTCAGTACATTGAATGTACCGGCAAATTCACACCATAGAGAATGATGAACAATGTCTATCACTACATGCATATATGGCTGGTGGAAAAGCTCTATGATTATATGTTTTTGCGAAAAGCCAATTTTTCCCTACTGCAAAGGAATAAATTTTATTTAACTATCAAGGTGGTTGTTGAACATTGAGAATGGTTGACAGCATTCTCAATCCCAATTAAGTAACATCATTAAACCCAACAAAATTATTTAAAGTCACATGATGAGATTCACATGATAATCCAAGTACTAGATACTCAAGATGTCCATAACCGGGGACACGGCTAATCGTGATTAGTTTATACACTCTGCAGAGGTTTGCGCACTTTCCCCCACAAGACTCGATCTCCTCCGTTGGATTTCTCGCACTACATGGTGTTTGAGAAACGGATGACCGAGACATAGTCTTTCAGAAGCGTTTGCACCTTACGATGGGTAGACCGTACCACCTACAACCCCTACATCTGCTAGTCTACCACTGTAAGAGTTCACACGACTTAATCAACTATGCTAGAGCCCATAATAGCTTGTGGCTGCACACGGAAGTTTCTAGTATGAATAATCTCATGATCCATTTGAGCCTGGGTGGCGGTCCATAAAAAAAGCAGGCAATCCTGGAATACCCAGGTGCCTAGACAGGCAATCGATGGAATACCCAGGTGCCTCAATCCACCCAGATGTGTGTTAAAGTTGCCACCTTAAGTAAACCATTAATTAACAATCTCACATCTGTCATGAATACTCTCAAACCCAATCCACATCTACGAGCACAGCATGGCAATATAAGCATAATGTAAAAGTAACTCCCAAGGTTTGAATGCAGGGTAATAGGTTCCTACCTCATCAACTACTTCCCAATACCCACATGTTATCAATCCTACTCATGCAATGTTTGAGGGTGAAACTAATGCATAAAAACTGGGTATGAAGGGGGATATGATCAAAGTGTGAACTTGCCTGCAATGTTGATGAAGATGATTCACACTCAAAACTCTTGATAGTTCTACTCATCACACTCCGGTCAATCTATCGTAAGCAAGCAATAGTAACAACACATAAGCAATCACTCAAAAGATCAGAAAGATCGAAGAAGACAATTCAGAAAACATCAAAACCAAGCAAATAACTCTTGCAACATAAAACAATTTCTAACAATACCAAAATCATGTGAATTTGGCCTTATCAGAAAGTTTAGGTCAAGAGCTTCGATTTGCAAAAAGAATCAACTCAAACGGAGCTACGAAACTCAAGTTATGATCAAACGAAGTTTGAATACATATCTGATCTAATTCAAATTTTAAACTTTTCAAAAACATGTTTAAGTTATTTATCTTGATAGAGGAGATCATAACGAAGACGTGAGCGTTGGTTTCGTTGGATTTGGACAAACGAGCGAAAAGATGTGGTCGTTTGAAGTACAGGGACTAATCTGTAAAAGAAACTACTACAAATAGGTCCCTGGACAGAAAACTAAAGAAAGAAAACTAAATAGTGAATGTTCGTTACTGATCGCTAACGAACGAAAATCATTCGCTACCGAACCCTAGCTAACGAACGCTCGTAGAATAAGTTAGCCTAAAATAATAAACCATTTTTTTTGAAAAAAACCCGAAGTAAATCTAAACCCAAAAAACGGTCCGAGCGGTTTTATACCGGTTCGCGACGGGTTGGCGGTTTTCGGAGAGAAAACCCGGTGGCGGCGATGGCGTTCTCCGGCGAGACAGGACGGCGGCGGCTCGGGTCCGGCCGGGGCGGCGGCTCCGGTCGTCCAGGAGGGCGGCGAAGGGGTCGGGGAGGGGCGGCGAGGCGAGGCGAGGAGGATGGCGGCGTCGGCGGCGGTCAACGGTGACGGGATGGAGCGGGGCGGCGGCGGCGGATCTCGACGGCAGCGGCGGGACGCGGCGCAAGGGCGGCGGTGCGGTGCGGCAGAGAGGAAAAAGGCGGCGGCGGCTGAGTTTATATAGAGGGGGGGCGAGGGTTGCGTGGAGGAGGGGGCAAAGGCGGCGACGAGAGGCAGGGTGGAGCACGGCATCCATGGCGGCGCGGCGGTGTGCCCCACCGGGTCTCCCGCTCGGGAGGGAGAGGGGCGGCGCTGCTGGGCTGGGCCGTGGCCTGGCCCGGTTGGCTGGGCCGGCCCAGTCAGGGAAGGAGTTTTTTTTAAAACATTTCTAGACAAAAATAATAATAAAAGAAAAATAAATAAAATATTATATAGGCATATAATATATCAAAATTTTCAGAAAAAGGTTCTCTACGACATGAACATTTTTATAATGCCAAATAAAATCCACCCAAAATTCAGATAATTCAAAGAGTGCTACTGGTCTAATAAAATCCAATAAAAATCATTTTAAAAATACCAAAATGATTTCAAATAAACTTTTCTCCAATTTTCTATTGTAGGGAATCATGTTACGCTATTTTCCATATATTTTATTTTTGGAGAAAAATACATTGATAAAAACTAAAACAATTCCAAATTGAAAATAATTTCAAAAGGACTTTGAATTTGATCCTTGAAACTCCCAACTCATATTTCATAATTTGAAGAAGTCATTTTATCTCCTCTCGTGAAAATAATTGAGTTGCTTAAGTTTCTGAATTGGAAATGTTCTCAAATGAAATTCAAATATTTTCAACACCCATTGTCATTTAAATAAATGGAAGAAGTCATGTCATCTTCTCTCCAGGGTTTTGTGGTGAAAAGAATTTGGAATTCACGGAGATCATAAAACAAAATTGAAAGTTTGGGAAAGTCCTTTTATTCCCTCTCATTTAACTTTCAGAAAGGTTTCGAATTTCACTCAATTTCACACAATCAATCAAACAATCAATCAAATCTATCTATTTATTATAACATTCCAAAATTTAAAATTTTGGGATGTTACATGTGCACCCCTTATGGACCCCTTGCATCCTACCCTTGATGAGTCTATTGACATGTTCCGTAATCTTAGAACTGTCAATTTAATCACTAGAGGATTACCTAGAAACTTGATTGCTAGCTTGCATGCTCTTGATTGTGCTTATACCATATGGAGATTTATTGAGGAACGATCTCCAAACTATTCCTTGCAAAACTTAGATGGGATTCTTCACAAGTCTATTGCTTTGAGTAAGATGAATTCGAGTGATCCCAAGTTTGGTGATTGTCTATTTGAGCTTACTAACCTCATACATGCCAAAGGAGATGTTGGAATCATTAGCAATATCAACTCTGAAGCCATTAGAATTCATAAAGATGAACATTGTGATGATCACTTATCTAATGAATCACTCTCTCTAGGAATTGATCAATCACAAGACGATGTTGAGCATGGATACTATGATTAGGATGATGATAGTTAGTTACTGACTTTGATCTTCACGAGTCTATGAGACACTTTGACCTTATGGCTAATCTTCGCGGCTACATGGATGGAGGAAAGGAATGGGTTCTTGATAGTGGATGTACCGATCACATGACCAGAGACAAGGACATGTTTCGTGAGCTTGCTGAAAACAACGGCCCTCGAAAGTATGTCACTTTTGGTGAAAACTCAAAGGGTAAGGTGGTTGGCCTAGGTAAGGTGTCCATCTCACATGATAGCTCCATACAAAATGTTATGCTCGTTGAATCTCTTGGCTATAATTTACTTTCCATATCTAGACTTGCTGACTTTGGTTTCAATGTCTTATTTACTGAAGTGGATTTCCAAGTGTTTCATAGAGATAATCATAATATGGTCTTTACCGGTATACATAGAGGTGATCTATACATTGCTGATTTCACTAAAAAAGCTCAACCTAGAACTTGCTTAATTGCTAAATCTTCTAAAGGTTGGTTGTGGCATAGAAGGTTAGGTCATGTAGGCATGCAAAATCTTGATAAGCTTATTAAAGGTGATCATATCCTTGGAGTAAAAGATGTTATATTTGACAAGGATAGATTGTGCAACGCTTGTCAAGCAGGAAAACAAGTTGGAGGAAGCCACCCCGTGAAGAACATCATGACGATGAGAATACTGCTCGAGCTACTTCATATGGATCTCTTTGGTCCCAATGCCTATAAAAGTCTCGGTGGAAACTCATTTGGTCTAGTCATAGTAGATGATTTTTTAAGATTTACGTGGGTGTTCTTTCTTGATGATAAATCACAGGTCCAAAAGATCTTCAAGAACATCGCTAGGAAGGCCCAAAATCAATTTGAAGTGAAGATCAAGAAGGTTCACAGCGACAACGAAACAGAGTTCAAGAACGCAAATGTGGATACCTTTCTTGACGAAGAATGGATTTCACACGAGTTCTCGGCTATGTACACGCCTCAACAAAATGGAGTTGTTGAGAGGAAGAACCAGAATCTTATTGAGATGGCGAGAACGATGCTTGATGAGTACAAGACACCAAAACACTTTTGGGCGGAAGCGGTAGAGACAGCTTGTCATGCAACAAATAGCTTATATCTTCACAAGATACTCGGCAAGATGACATATGAGCTTTTCACTGGTAACAAACCCCAAGTTGGGTACTTTCGAGTATTCGGCTCCAAGTGTTACATTCTTGATAAGCATCATTGTTCTAAATTTGCTCCTAAATCTCATGAGGGTTTCCTACTTGGTTATGTCTCAAACTCTCACACCTACCGTGTCTACAACAATTTGACCCAAAAGGTTGAAGAGACGGTCGATGTGAAGTTTGATGAATCTAACGGCTCGCAAGTAGAGAAATTTCCAATTGATGTAGGAGACAAAGATCCTTCGAAAGCAATCCAAGACTTGTCTATTGGCAAGATTCGTCCAACAGAGGTGAAGGAGAGTACCTCGTCCGTCCAAGTAGAAGCTTCTACCTCACGACAAGGTGAACCAAGAGTTGACACGGAGTCATCCACAAGTGGGACACACCATGATGAAGAGAACGGGGAAGTACACCAAGATGAACCTCATCAACCTCCTTCTCCATCTTGACAAGAGAATGACAATGTCAACAATGAAGAAGGCCAAGAGGAAGAACAAGATGATGATGAAGATGTTCTACCCCGACCCAAACAAAAGCTCTCACGAGTTAGAGCAAGAGTCACAAGAGACCATCGCATTGAGAAAATCTTCAATGATATCCAAACCGGGAGAATCACTCGCTCTAAAACTCGTTTGGAAAATTTTTGTGAACATTATTCATTCATCTCTAGCATTGAACCTATGAAGGTTGAAGAAGCATTGGAAGATCCGGATTGGATAAATGCCATGCATGAAGAGCTACACAACTTTGAGAGGAACCAAGTGTGGGCATTGGTCGAGAAGCCCGACAACAACCACAAAATCATCGGTACCAAATGGGTGTTTCGCAACAAGCAAGACGAAGATGGAAAAGTCTTTTGCAACAAAGCACGTCTTGTCGCCCAAGGCTACACTCAAGTCGGAGGTATGGACTATGGTGATACATATGCCCCCGTTGCTAGACTTGAGTCCATCCACATCTTACTTGCCTATGCAAATCACCATGATATTACCTTGTACCAAATGGACATTAAAAGTGCTTTTCTAAATGGTGAAATTGAGGAGGAAGTTTATGTTAAACAACCTCCCGGCTTTGTTAATCCTAAGAAACCCAACCATGTTTAGAAACTTCACAAAGCTCTTTATTGTCTTAAACAAGCTCCTAGAGCATGGTATAAATGCTTGACCAAGTTCCTTATTGAAAAGTTATTTGAGATTGAAAAAAATTGATTCTACTCTTTTTACTAAAAGGGTTAATGATGAATTATTTGTGTGCCAAATTTATGTTGATGATATCATATTTGGTTCTACTAACCCTCATTTTAGTGAAAAGTTTGGAAAGCTAATGTTGGAGAAGTTTGAGATGTCTATGATGAGTGAACTCAAGTTCTTTCTTGGGTTGCAAATCAAGCAAACCAAGGAAGGCACCTTTGTTTCCTATACAAAGTATACCAAGGACCTATTCAAGAAGTTCAACATGCAAGAATGCAAAGGTATGAATACACCCATGCCTACTAGTGGACATCTTGACTTGACCAAGGATGGCGAGCCGGTTGACCAAAAAGTTTATCGCTCTATGATTGGTTCATTGTTATATCTATGTGCCTCCCGTCCCGATATTATGCTAAGTGTGTGCATGTGTGCACGATATCAAGCGGCCCCCAAAGAATGTCATCTTAAGGCTGTGAAATGGATAGTGAGATACTTAATTCATACACCAAATTTTGGCATTTGATATCCTAAGAGGTCTTCTGTTGATATTGTTGGCTATTCTGACACGGACTATGCCGAAGACAAGGTTGATAGAAAGTCCACTTCGGGTACGTGTCAATTTCTTGGTAGATCTCTTGTGTCTTGGTCCTCCAAGAAACAAAACTAGTATCCTTATGTTCCGCCGAAGCGGAATACATTGTCGTCGGTTCATGTTGTGCTCAATTACTTTGGATGACCCAAATGAAGGAAATATGCCCTAGAGGCAATAATAAAGTTATTATTTATTTCCTTATTTCATGATAAATGTTTATTATTCATGCTAGAATTGTATTAACCGGAAACTTGATACATGTGTGAATGCATAGACAAACAGAGTGTCACTAGTATGCCTCTACCTGACTAGCTCGTTGAATCAAAGATGGTTAAGTTTCCTAGCCATAGACATGAGTTGTCATTTGATTAACGGGATCACAACATTAGGAGAATGATGTGATTGACTTGACCTATTCTGTTAGCTTAGCACTTGATCGTTTAGTATGTTGCTCTTTCTTTCTTCATGACTTATACATATTCCTATGACTATGAGATTATGCAACTCCCATTTACGGGAGGAACACTTTGTGTGTTACCAAACATCACAACGTAACTGGGTGATTATAAAGGTGCTCTACAGGTGTCTCCGAAGGTACTTGTTGAGTTGGCGTATTTCAAGATTAGGATTTGTCACTCCGATTGTCGGAGAGCACATCACTTAAGCCTTGCAAGCATTGCAACTAATGAGTTAGTTGCGGGATGATGTGTTACGGCACGACTAAAGAGACTTGCCGGTAACGAGATTGAACTAGGTACTGAGATACCGATGATCGAATCTCGGGCAAGTAATATACCGATGACAAAGGGAACAACGTATGTTGTTATGCGGTTTGACCGATAAAGATCTTCATAGAATATGTAGAAGCCAATATGAGCATCCAGGTTCCGCTATTGGTTATTGACTGGAAATGTGTCTCGATCATGTCTACATGGTTCTCGAACCCGTAGGGTCCGCACGCTTAACGTTCGGTGACGATTTGTATTATGAGTTATGTGATTTGATGTATCGAAGGTAGTTCGGAGTCCCGGATGAGATCGGGGACATGACGAGGAGTCACGAAATGGTCGAGACGTAAGTATCAATATATTGGATGACTATATTCGGACATCGGAAAGGCTTCAAGTGATTCGGGTATTTTTCAGAGTACCAGAGAGTTACGGGAATTCGTATTGGGCTTAATGAGCCATACGGGAAAGGAGAGAAAGGCCTCAAAAGTTGCCCCACCCCTCCCCATCGTTTGGTCCGAATTGGACTAGGGAAGAGGGCGCCCCTTCCTTCCTTCCCCTTTTCCCTTCCCCTTTTCCTATTCCATATGGGAGTAGGACTCCTCAAGGGCGCGCCAAAGGGGCCGACCCTCTCTTCCTCCACCACTCCTTTATATACGGGGAGGGAGGCACCCTTTGGATACACAACAATTGATCTCTTGGATCTTTTAGCCGTGTGCGGTGCCCCTCTCCACCATAGTCCACCTGGATAATATTGTAGCGGTGCTTAGGAGAAGCCCTGCGACGGTAGAACATCAACATCGTCACCACACCATCGTGCTGACGGAACTCTCCCTCAAATCTTCGCTGGATCAGAGTTTGAGGGACGTCATCGAGTTGAACGTGTGTAGAACTCGGAGGTGCCGTGCGTTCGGTACTTGATCGGTCGGATCATGAGACGTGTGACTGCATCAACCGCGTTGTGCTAACGCTTCCGCTTTCGGTCTACGAGGGTACGTGGACACACTCTCCTCTCTCGTTGCTATGAATCACCATGATCTTGCGTGTGCGTAGGAATTTTTTTGAAATTACTACGTTCCCCAACAGTGGCATCCGAGCCTGGTTTTATGCGTAGATGTTATATGCACGAGTAGAACACAAGTGAGTTGTGGGCGATACAAGTCATACTGCTTACCAGCATGTCACACTTTGGTTCGGCGGTATTGTTGGATGAAGCGGCCCGGACTGACATTACGTGTACACTTACGCGAGACTGGTTCTACCGACGTGCTTTGCACACAGGTGGCTGGTGGGTGTCAGTTTCTCCAACTTTAGTTGAACCAAGTGTGGCTATGCCCAGTCCTTGAGAAGGTTAAAACAACACTAACTTGACAAACTATCATTGTGGTTTTGATGCGTAGGTAAGAACGGTTCTTGCTCAGCCTGTAGCAGCCATGTAAAACTTGCAACAACAAAGTAGAGGACGTCTAACTTGTTTTTGCAGGGCATGTTGTGATGTGATATGGTCAAGACGTGATGAGATATAAGTTGTTGTATAAGATGATCATGTTTTGTTGAAGTTATCGGCAACTGGCAGAAGCCTTATGGTTGTCTCTTTATTGCATAAGATGCAAGTGCCAAATAATTGCTTTACTTTATTGCTATGCGATAGCAATAGTTGCAAGAGCAATAGTTGGTGAGACGATCATGTGACGACACGTTGATAGAGACCAAGATGATGGAGATCATGGTGTCATGCCGGTAACAATAGAGATCATGATGGTACTTTGGAGATGAAGATCAAAGGCACAAGATGATCATGGCCATATCATGTCACATATATTGATTGCATGTGATGTTTATCTTTTATGGATCTTATTTTGCTTTGATTGATGGTAGCATTATAAGATTAACTCTCACTAAATTTTAAGATAAAAGTGTTCTCCCTGAGTATGCACCGTTGCCAAAGTTCGTCATGCCGAGACACCACATGATGATCGGATGTGATAAGCTCTACGTTCATCTACAACGGGTGCAAGCCAGTTTTGCACACGCAGGATACTCGGGTTAAACTTGATGAGCCTAGCATATGCAAATATGGCCTTGGAACACTGGAGACCGAATGGTCGAGCATGAATCATATAGTAGATATGATCAACATAGTGATGTTCACCATTGAAAACGACTCCATCTCACGTGATGATCGGACATGGTTTAGTTGATATGGATCACGTGATCGCATAGATGATTAGAGGGATGTCTATCTAAGTGGGAGTTCTTAAGTAATATGATTAATTGAACTTTAATTTATCATGAACTTAGTCCTGATAGTATTTTGCAAATAATGTTGTAGATCAATAACTCGCGTTGTTGCTTCCCTATGTTTTACATGTGTTCCTAGAGAAAACTAAGTTGAAAGATGATGGTAGCAATTACATGGACTGGGTCCGTAACTTGAGGTTTATCCTCATTGCTGCATAGAAGAAATTATGTCATAGATGCACCGCTGCGTGACAGACCTATTGCCGAAAAGGGGGGCCGGACCCCCTCCCAATTCGGATTGGGCTTGGGGGGGCGCCCCCTCCCTTGCTCCTTTCCCCTCCTTTCCACTAAGGCCCAATAAGGCCCATATACCTCCTGGGGGGTTCCGATAACCTCCCGGTGATCCAGCATTGTCCCAATCTCACCCGGAACCTTTCCGGTGTCCAAATATAGTCGTCCAATATATCGATCTTTATGTCTCGACCATTTCGAGACTCCTCGTCAAGTCCGTGATCACATCCGGGACTCCGAACAACCTTCGGTACATAAAAATATATAAACTCATAATGAAACTGTCATCACAACGTTAAGCGTGCAGACCCTATGGGTTCGAGAACAATGTAGACATGACCGAGACACGTCTGCGGTCAATAACCAATAGCGGAACCTGGATGCTCATATTGGCTCCTACATATTCTACGAAGATCTTTATCGGTCAGACCGCATAACAACATACATTTGTTCCCTTTGTCATCGGTATGTTGCTTGCCTGAGATTTGATCGTCGGTATCTCAATACCTAGTTCAATCTCGTTACCGGCAAGTCTCTTTACTCGTTCCGTAATACATCATCCCGCAGCTAACTTATTAGTTGCAATGCTTGCAAGGCTTATGTGATGTGCATTACCGAGAGGGCCCAGAGATACCTCTCCGACAATCAGAGTGCCAAATCCTAATCTCGAAATACGCCAACCCAACATGTACCTTTGGAGACACCTGTAGAGCACCTTTATAATCACCCAGTTACGTTGTGACGTTTGGTAGCACACAAAGTGTTTCTCTGGTAAACGGGAGTTGCATAATCTCATAGTCATAGGAACATGTATAAGTCATGAAGAAAGCAATAGCAACAAACTAAACGATCGGGTGCTAAGCTAATGGAATGGGTCATGTCAATCACATCATTCTTCTAATGATGTGATCCCATTAGTCAAATGACAACTCATGTCTATGGTTAGGAAACATAACCATCTTTGATTAACGAGCTAGTCAAGTAGAGGCATACTAGTGACACTTTGTTTGTCTATGTATTCACACAAGTATTATGTTTCCGGTTAATACAATTCTAGCATGAATAATAAACATTTATCATGATATAAGGAAATAAATAATAACTTTACTATTGCCTCTAGGGAATATTTCCTTCAGTCTCCCACTTGCACTAGGGTTAATAATCTAGATTACACAGTAATGATTCTAACACCCACGGAGCCTTGGTGCTGATCATGTTTTGCTCGTGGAAGAGGCTTAGTCAATGGGTCTGCTACATTCAGATCCGTATGTATCTTGCAAATCTCTATGTCTCCCACCTGGACTAGATCCCGGATGGAATTGAAGCGTCTCTTGATGTGCTTGGTTCTCTTGTGAAATCTGGATTCCTTTGCTAAGGCAATTGGACCAATATTGTCACAAAAGATTTTCATTGGACCCGATGCACTAGGTATGACACCTAGATCGGATATGAACTCCTTCATCCAGACTCCTTCGTTTGCTGCTTCTGAAGCAGCTATGTACTCCGCTTCACATGTAGATCCCGCCACGACGCTTTGTTTAGAACTGCACCAACTGACAGCTCCGTCGTTTAATGTAAATACGTATCCAGTTTGCGATTTAGAATCGTCCGGATCTGTGTCAAAGCTTGCATCAACGTAACCATTTACGATGAGCTCTTTGTCACCTCCATATACTAGAAACATATCCTTAGTCCTTTTCAGGTATTTTAGGATGTTCTTGACCGCTGTCCAGTGATCCACTCCTGGATTACTTTGGTACCTACCTGCTAGACTTATAGCAAGGCACACATCAGGTCTGGTACACAGCATTGCATACATGATAGAGCCTATGGATGAAGCATAGGGAATATCTTTCATTTTCTCTCTATCTTCTGCAGTGGTCGGGCATTGAGTCTTATCAACTTCACACCTTGTAACACAGGCAAGAATCCTTTCTTTGCTTGATCCATTTTGAACTTCTTCAAAATTTTGTCAAGGCATGTGCTTTGTGAAAGTCCAATTAAGCGTCTTGATCTATCTCTATAGATCTTAATGCCCAATATGTAAGCAGCTTCACCGAGGTCTTTCATTGAAAAACTCTTATTCAAGTATCCCTTTATGCTATCCAGAAATTCTATATCATTTCCGATTAGTAATATGTCATCCACATATAATATCAGAAATGCTACAGAGCTGCCACTCACTTTCTTGTAAATACAGGCTTCTCCAAAAGTCTGTATAAAACCAAATGCTTTGATCACACTATCCAAGCATTTATTCCAACTCTGAGATGCTTGCACCAGTCCATAAATGGATCGCTGGAGCTTGCACACTTTGTTAGCTCCCTTTGGATCGACAAAACCTTCCGGCTTCATCATATACAACTCTTCTTCCAGAAATCCATTCAGGAATGCAGTTTTGACATCCATCTGCCAAATTAAATAATCATAAAATGCGGCAATTGCTAACATTATTCGGACAGACTTAAGCATCGCTACGGGTGAGAAGGTCTCATTGTAGTCAATCCCTTGAACTTGTCGAAAACCTTTTGCGACAAGTCGAGCTTTGTAGACAGTAACATTACAGTCAGCATCAGTCTTCTTCTTGAAGATCCATTTATTCTCAATTGCTTGCCGATCATTGGGCAAGTCAACCAAAGTCCACACTTTGATCTCATACATGGATCCCATCTCAGATTTCATGGCTTCAAGCCATTTTGCGGAATCTGGGCTCACCATCGCTTCTTCATAGTTCGTAGGTTCAACATGATCTAGTAGCATGACTTCCAGAACAGGATTACCGTACCACTCTGGTGCGGATCTAACTCTGGTTGATCTACGAGGTTCAGTAGTAACTTGTTCTGAAGTTTCATGATCATTATCATTAGCTTCCTCACTAATTGGTGTAGGTGTCACAGAAACCGGTTTCTGTGATGTACTATTTTCCAATAAGGGAGCAGGTACAGTTACCACATCAAGTTCTACTTTCCTCCCACTCACTTCTTTCGAGAGAAACTCCTTCTCTAGAAAGGATCCATTCTTAGCAACAAATGTCTTGCCTTCGGATCTGTGATAGAAGGTGTACCCAACAGTTTCCTTCGGGTATCCTATGAAGACACATTTCTCCGATTTGGGTTCGAGCTTATTAGGTTGAAGCTTTTTCACATAAGCATCGCAGCCCCAAACTTTCAGAAATGACAACTTTGGTTTCTTGCCAAACCATAGTTCATAAGGCGTCGTCTCAACGGATTTTGATGGTGCCCTATTTAATGTGAATGCGGCCGTCTCTAAAGCATAACCCCAAAACGATAGCGGTAAATCTGTAAGAGACATCATAGATCGCACCATATCAAGTAAAGTACGATTACGACGTTCGGACACACCATTAGGCTGTGGTGTTCCGGGTGGCGTGAGTTGCGAAACTATTCCGCATTGTTTCAAATGTAAACCAAACTCGTAACTCAAATATTCTCCTCCACGATCAGATCGTAGAAACTTTATTTTCTTGTTACGATGATTTTCAACTTCACTCTGAAATTCTTTGAACTTTTCAAATGTTTCAGACTTATGTTTCATTAAGAAGATATACCCATATCTGCTTAAATCATCTGTGAAGGTGAGAAAATAACGATATCCGCCACGAGCTTCAACATTCATTGGACCACATACATCTGTATGTATGATTTCCAACAAATCTGTTGCTCTCTCCGTAGTAACGGAGAACGGTGTTTTAGTCATATTTCCCATGAGGCATGGTTCGCAAGTACCAAGTGATTCATAATCAAGTGGTTCCAAAAGTTCATCAGTATGGAGTTTCTCCATGCGCTTTACACCGGTATGACCTAAACGGCAGTGCCACAAATAAGTTGCACTATCATTATCAACTCTGCATCTTTTGGCTTCAATATTATGAATATGTGTATCACTACTATCGAGATTCATAAAAAATAGACCACTCTTCAAGGGTGCATGACCATAAAAGATATTACTCATATAAATAGAACAACCATTATTCTCTGATTTACATGAATAACCGTCTCGCATCAAACAAGATCCAGCTATAATGTTCATGCTTAACGCTGGCACCAAATAACAATTATTTAGGTCTAATACTAATCCCGATGGTAGATGTAGAGGTAGCGTGCCGACCGCGATCACATCGACTTTGGAACCATTTCCCACGCGCATCATCACCTCGTCCTTCGCTAGTGTTCGCTTAATCCGTAGTCCCTGTTTCGAGTTGCAAATATTAGCAATAGAACCAGTATCAAATACCCAGGTGCTACTGCAAGCTGTAGTAAGGTACACATCAATAACATGTCTATCACATATACCTTTGTTCACCTTGCCATCCTTCTTATCCGCCAAATACTTGGGGCAGTTCCGCTTCCAGTGACCAGTCTGCTTGCAGTAGAAGCACTCAGTTTCAGGCTTAGGTCCAGACTTGGATTTCTTCTCCTAAGAAGCAACTTGCTTGCTATTCTTCTTGAAGTTCCCCTTCTTCTTCCCCTTACCCTTTTTCTTGAAACTAGTGGTCTTGTTGACCATCAACACTTGATGCTCCTTCTTGATTTCTACCTCCGCAGCTTTTAGCATTGCGAAGAGCTCGGGAATTGTCTTATCCATCCCTTGCATATTATAGTTCATCACGAAGCTCTTATAGCTAGGTGGAAGTGATTGGAGAATTCTGTCAATGATGCAATCATCTGGAAGATTAAATCCTAGTTGAATTAAGTGATTATTATACCCAGACATTTTGAGTATATGCTCACTGACAGAACTGTTCTCCTCCATCTTGCAACTATAGAACTTATTGGAGACTTCATATCTCTCAATCCGGGCATTTGCTTGAAATATTAACTTCAACTCCTGGAACATCTCATATGCTCCATGACGTTCAAAACGTCGTTGAAGTCCCGATTCTAAGCCGTAAAGCATGGCACACTGAACTATCGAGTAGTCATCAGCTTTGCTCTGCCAGACGTTCATAACATCTGGTGTTGCTCCAGCAGCAGGCCTAGCACCCAGCGGTGCTTCCAGGACGTAATTTTTCTGTGCAGCAATGAGGATAATCCTCAAGTTACGGACCCAGTCTGTATAATTGCTACCATCATCTTTCAACTTTGCTTTCTCAAGGAACGCATTAAAATTCAACAGAACAACAACATGGGCCATCTATCTACAATCAAACATAAACAAGCAAGATACTATCAGGTACTAAGTTCATGATAAATTTAAGTTCAATTAATCATATTACTTAAGAACTCCCACTTCGAAAGACATCCCTCTAATCTTCTAAGTGATCACGTGATCCAAATCAACTAAACCATAACCGATCATCGCGTGAAATGGAGTAGTTTTCAATGGTGAACATCACTATGTTGATCATATCTACTATATGATTCACGCTCGACCTTTCGGTCTCATTGTTCCGAGGCCATATTTGCATATGCTAGGCTCATCAAGTTTAACCTGAGTATTCTGCGTGTGCAAAACTGGCTTGCATCCGTTGTAGATGGACGTAGGGCTTATCACACCCGATCATCACATGGTGTCTGGGCACGACGAACTTTAGCAACGGTGCATACTCAGGGAGAACACTTTTATCTTGAAATTTAGTGACAGATCATCTTATAATGCTACCGTCAATCAAAGCAAGATAAGATGTATAAAAGACAAACATCACATGTAATCAATATAAGTGATATGATATGGCCATCATCATCTTGTGCTTGTGATTTCCATCTCCGAAGCATCGTCATGATCACCATCGTCACCGGCGCGACACCTTGAACTCCATCGTAGCATCGTTGTCGTCTCGCCAATCTTATGCTTCCACGACTATCGCTACCGTTTAGTGATAAAGTAAAGCATTACAGCGCGATTACATTGCATACAATAAAGCGACAACCATATGGCTCCTGCCAGTTGCCGATAACTCGGTTACAAAACATGTCATCTCATACAATAAAATTTAGCATCATGTCTTGACCATATCACATCACAACATGCCCCGCAAAAACAAGTTAGACGCCCTCTACTTTGTTGTTGCAAGTTTTACGTGGCTGCTACGGGCTTAGCAAGAACTGTTCTTACCTACGCATCAAAACCACAATGATAGTTTGTCAAGTTGGTGTTGTTTTAACCTTCGCAAGGACCGGGCGTAGCCACACTTGGTTCAACTAAAGTTGGAGAAACTGACACCTGCTAGCCACCTGTGTGCAAAGCACGTCGGTAGAACCAGTCTCGCGTAAGCGTACGCGTAATGTCGGTCCGGGCCGCTTCATCCAACAATACCGCCGAACCAAAGTATGACATGCTGGTAAGCAGTATGACTTATATCGCCCACAACTCACTTGTGTTCTACTCGTGCACAACATCAACGCATAAAACCTAGGCTCGGATGCCACTGTTGAGGAACATAGTAATTTCAAAAAATTCCTACGCACACGCAAGATCATGGTGATGCATAGCAACGAGAGGGGAGAGTGTTGTCTACGTACCCTCGTAGACCGGAAGCGAAAGCGTTAGCACAACGCGGTTGATGTAGTCGTACGTCTTCACAGCCCGACCGATCAAGCAGCGAAACTACGGCACCTCCGAGTTCTAGCACACGTTCAGCTCGCTGACGATCCCCGGACTCCGATCCAGCAAAGTGTCGGGGATGAGTTTCGTCAGCACGACGGCGTGGTGACGATCTTGATGTTTTACCGTCGCAGGGCTTCGCCTAAGCACCGCTACAATATTATCGAGGATTATGGTGGAGGGGGGCACCGCACACGGCTAAGAGATCAATGATCAATTGTTGTCTCTATGGGGTGCCCCCTGCCCCCGTATATAAAGGAGTGGAGGAGGGGGGCCGGCCAAGGAGGGTGGCGCGCCCTAGGGGGGAGTCCAACTCCCACAGGGAGTAGGACTCCCCTTTTTCCTATTAGGAGTAGGAGAGGGAAGGAAGAGGAAGGAAAGGGGGCCCGGCCCCCCTCCCAATTCGGATTGGGCTTGGGGGGGCGCGCCCCCTCCCTTGCTCCTTTCCCCTCCTTTCCACTAAGGCCCAATAAGGCCCATATTCCTCCTGGGGGGTTCCGATAACCTCCCGGTGATCCGGTATTGTCCCAATCTCACCCGGAACCTTTCCGGTGTCCAAATATAGTCATCCAATATATCGATCTCACCCGGGGGTTCCGACCATTTCGAGACTCCCCGTCAAGTCCGTGGTCACATTCGGGACTCCGAACAACCTTCGGTACATCAAAATATATAAACTCATAATGAAACTGTCATCGTAAAGTTAAGTGTGCGAACCCTATGGGTTCGAGAACAATGTAGACATTACCGAGACACATCTCTGGTCAATAACCAATAGCGGAACCTGGATGCTCATATTGGCTCCTACATATTCTACGAAGATCTTTATCGTCAGACCGCATAACAACATACGTTTATTCCCTTTGTCATCTGTATGTTACTTGCCCGAGATTTGATCGTCGGTATCTCAATACCTAGTTCAATCTCGTTACCGGCAAGTCTCTTTACTCGTTTCGTAATACATCATCCCGCAGCTAACTTATTAGTTGCAATGCTTGCAAGGCTTATGTAATGTGCATTACCGAGAGGGCCCAAAGATACCTCTCCGACAATCAGAGTGACAAATCCTAATCTCAAAATACGCCAACCCAACATGTACCTTTGGAGACACCTATATAGCACCTTTATAATCACCCAGTTACGTTGTGACGTTTGGTATCACACAAAGTGTTCCTCCGGTGAACGGGAGTTGCATAATCTCATAGTCATAGGAACATGTATAAGTCATGAAGAAAGCAATAGCAACAAACTAAACGATCGGGTGCTAAGCTAATGGAATGGGTCATGTCAATCACATCATTCTTCTAATGATGTGATCCCATTAGTGAAATGACAACTCATGTGTATGGTTAGGAAACATAACCATCTTTGATTAACGAGCTAGTCAAGTAGAGGCATACTAGTGACAGTTTGTTTGTCTATGTATTCACACAAGTATTATGTTTCTGGTTAATACAATTCTAGCATGAATAATAAACATTTATCATGATATAAGGAAATAAATAATAACTTTATTATTGCCTCTAGGGCATATTTCCTTCACCCCTTTCTTTTCTTTCTGCTATCCATTCATCTCTTCTTCTTCCTCTCGACGACCCCACACTCGAGCGCCGCTGTCATCTTCGAACCTCGCCTCTGCTTCGTCGTCGGCTGCTGCATCAACCTATTCGCACGAGAGTTACACAGCGCCCTTTCCGCTGCTTCCGTGATTGCAGTAAGTCCTTTCCCCCTTCTTTCCTAGATCCATTAGGGTTTCCTTGCTGTTCTTGAGGTTCATCAAAGCTTATAGCGCTGTTCTTCCTTTGGCCCGTACACGAATGCTTCGTACTTACCATATCTCTTGCCGTGATGAATCTTCTGTTACCCTCACAAATCTTTATACAAAAACAGCTGCAATCCTTCATAAACTGTTTCGGGTCTTACCCTTTTTAGGTCGAAATATTTTGCTTTTCTGTCTTACCTTAGATCCGAAAGTTTTATACATCTCTGTGAAATCTGTTTCTCCTTATACCATTATAAGTGGTTTAACTTTGCATAATCAATCTGTACCATTATCCCTCTGATAAACCGGAAGAGCCTTTTGTCTCTGTAATTATATTCCGGTTTAACAGTGTCTGAGTACCCCTGTCATGGTATTACCTTTTATGCATTATTGCATTGATCTCCAGTTTATGCCATGTTCTCTATCAGTATGTCTCTTACTCCATTGTATCATGCATATAATCATGCGTGATTTATAGACCGGTCTTTCATTTTCAGCTTGTTTGTTTCGCAATGGCCAAACAATTCACTGCCTGCAACTGGGCTTGTTCCCGGGTTACTGAGACTCAGTTGAATGAGATGGTCAGCATCGGCTCCCTACCTAAGAAAACTGAAATCAAATGGTGAGTTCCCGGAACAGAAAATCCTCCGACCCCAAGGCAGGGCGAGGTGGTGGTCTTTGTTGATCACATAGGCCGTGGCTTCAAACCGCTAGGGTCAAAGTTTTACTGAGATGTGCTTGCCAGCTTCCAACTTCATCCGCAAGATATTGGTCCCAAGTCGGTCTCAAATTTATGCAAGCGGGCCATAACATCATGGATAGCTGGGTTTCTGCTCTTGTCATTTCCATGAGCTATCTCTCCATAGTTGATATCTCCTGCCTTAGGGTTTTCCTTGACAAAACTTTGAGGTTTTTAACTCTGCATGCTCGGTCTTTCTCCGATACACCTTGATCTTAGGTATTGATGGCTTCCTTAGTCTACCAAGTTCCATAAGGGGTGCCTTAGGTCATACAAATCTGGAAAATTCTTCAGAGTCTTCAATTCTCCTAGTCTTCAGAGTCTTCAACAGATGTAGTTTCCATTATCATAATGTATGGTAAAATCCTCTTCATTCCGAATGGTCTCGGTTGTCCGATATCTTGTACTTCTTGGAGTGGTCTCATCAGTTGAATCTTCGTGTGGTCAAAAGGGAAAAGGGGGTATGGTCTCACTAAAAGGGGATATTTGAATAAGCTCAGAAGAGAATAGAGGTAAAAGATCTTTTGAAGAGTAAAGTTTTAGAGAAAAATCTTTCCTATGGGCTTGCTAGTTTCTAGGGGTCACATCCTACAGTCAACATGTGCTCTGATACCATCTTGTAGCGACCTGATCCGAATGGATCAAGCCTTTGTGCTTAAGTGCCATCACTGGATCGGTATGCTGACACACACAGTACTCGAGGATTTATAACAGAGGTAAATCACATGTGTAAAGTAACATAAATACTATTACCTCAATCCAAAATAGCGGAAGTAACAAGGTTGTGGATTCCCATCAACACCAACGGCAAAGTAGAGTGTAGAAATCGTAACCCTAACGTATCACTTACTCATCGTAAGATATCCTGCAACATGAGACGTTGCAGCCAAAGAGGGTCAGTACATTGAATGTACTGGAAAATTCACACCATAGAGAATGATGAACAATGTCTATCACTACATGCATATATGGCTGGTGGAAAAGCTCTGTGATTATATGTTTTTGCAAAAAGCCAATTTTTCCCTACTACAAAGGAATAAATTTTATTTAACTATCAAGGTGGTTGTTGAACATTGAGAATGGTTGACAGCATTCTCAATCCCAATTAATTAACATCATTAAACCCAACAAAATTATTTAAAGTCACATGATGAGATTCACATGATAATCCAAGTACTAGATACTCAAGATGTCCATAACCGGGGACACGGCTAATCATGATTAGTTTATACACTCTGCAGAGGTCTGTGCACTTTTCCCCACAAGACTCGATCTCCTCCGTTGGATTTCTCGCACTACATGGTGTTTGAGAAATGGATGACCGAGACATAGTCTTTCAGAAGCGTTTGCACCTTACGATGGGTAGACCGTACCACCTACAACCCCTACATCTGCTAGTCTACCACTGTAAGAGTTCACACGACTTAATCAACTATGCTAGAGCCCATAATAGCTTGTGGCTGCACACGGAAGTTTCTAGTATGAATAATCTCATGATCCATTTGAGCCTGAGTGGCGGTCCATAAAAAACAGGAAATCCTGGAATACCTAGGTGCCTAGACAGGCAATCGCTAGAATACCCAGGTGCCTCAATCCACCCAAATGTGTGTTAAAGTTGCCACCTTAAGTAAACCATTAATTAACAATCTCACATCTGTCATGAATACTCTCAAACCCAATCCACGTCTATGAGCATAGCATGGCAATATAAGCATAACGTAAAAGTAACTCCCAAGGATTGAATGTAGGGTAATAGGTTCCTACCTCATCAACTACTTCCCAATACCCACATGTTATCAATCCTACTCATGCAATGTTTGAGGGTGAAACTAATGCATAAAAACTGGGTATGACGGGGATATGATCAAAGTGTGAACTTGCCTGCAATGTTGATGAAGATGATTCACACTCAAAACTCTTGATAGTTCTACTCGTCACACTCCGGTCAATCTATCGTAAGCAAGCAATAGTAACAACACATAAGCAATCACTCAAAAGATTAGAAAGATCGAAGAAGACAATTCGGAAAACATCAAAACCAAGCAAATAACTCTTGCAACATAAAATTTTTTCTAACAGTACCAAAATCATGTGAATTTGGCCTTATCAGAAAGTTTAGGTCAAGAGCTTCGATTTGCAAAAAGAATCAACTCAAACGGAGCTACGAAACTCAAGTTATGATCAAACGAAGTTTGAATACAAATATGATCTAATTCAAATTTTAAACTTTTCAAAAACAAGTTTAAGTTATTTATCTGGATAGAGGAGATCATAACAAATACGTGAGCGTTGGTTTCGTTGGATTTGGACAAACAAGCGAAAAGATGTGGTCATTTGAAGTACACGGACTAATCTATAAAAGAAACTACTACAAATAGGTCCCTGGACAGAAAACTAAAGAAAAACTAAATAGCGAACGTTCGTTACTGATCGCTAATGAACGAAAATCGTTCGCTACCGAAGCCTAGCTAACGAACGCTCGTAGAACAAGTTAGCCTAAAATAATAAACCGTTTTTTTGAAAAAAACCGAAGTAAATCTAAACCCAAAAAAGCGGTCCGAGCGGTTTTATACCGGTTCGCGACGGGTTGGCGGTTTTCGGAGAGAAAACCCGGTGTCGGCGATGGCGTTCTCTGGCGAGACAGGACGGCGGCGGCGGCTTGGGTCCGGCCGGGGCGGCGGCTCCGGTCGTCCAGGAGGGCGGCGAAGGGGTTGGGGAGGGACGGCGAGGCGAGGCGAGGAGGATGGCGGCGTCGGCGGCGGTCAACGGTGACGGGACGGAGTTGGGTGGCAGCGGCAGATCTCGCCGGTGGCGGCGGGATGCGGCGCAAGGGCGGCGGTGCGGTGCGACACAGAGGAAAAAGGCGGCGGCGGCTGAGCTTATATAGAGGGGGGGCGAGGGTTGCGTGGAGGAGGGGGCAAACGCGGTGATGAGAGACAGGGCGGAGCACGGCGTCGATGGCGGCGCGGCGGCGTGCCCAAGCGGGTCTCCCGGTCGGGAGGGAGAGGGGCGACGCTGCTGGGCTGGGCCGGCCCAGTCAAGGAAGGAGTTAAAAAAAACATTTCCAGACAAAAAAAATAAAAGCAAAATAAATAAAATATTATATAGGCATATAATATATCAAAATTTTCAGAAAAAGGTTCTCTACGACATGAACATTTTTATAATGCCAAATAAAATCCACCCAAATTCAGATAATTCAAAGAGTGCTACTGGTCTAATAAAATCCAATAAAAATCATTTTAAAAATACCAAAATGATTTCAAATAAACTTTTCTCCAATTTTCTATTGTAGGGAATCATGTTACCCTATTTTCCATATATTTTATTTTTGGAGAAAAATAATTTGATAAAAACTAAAACAATTCCAAATTGAAAATAATTTCAAAAGGACTTTGAATTTGATCCTTGAAACTCCCAACTCATATTTCATAATTTGAAGAAGTCATTTTATCTCCTCTCGTGAAAATCATTGAGTTGCTTAAGTTTCTGAATTGGAAATGTTCTCAAATGAAATTCAAATATTTTCAACACCCCTTGTCATTTAAATAAATGGAAGAAGTCATGTCATATTCTCTCCAGGGTTTTGTGGTGAAAAGAATTTGGAATTCACGGAGATCATAAAACAAAAATGAAAGTTTGGGAAAGTCCTTTTATTCCCTCTCATTTAACTTTCAAAAAGGTTTTGAATTTCACTCAATTTCACACAATCAATCAAATCTATCTATTTATTATGACATTCCAAAATTTAAAATTTTGGGATGTTACATGTGCACCCCTTATGGACCCCTTGCATCCTACCCTTGATGAGTCTATTGACATGTTCCGTAATCTTAGAACTGTCAATTTAATCACTAGAGGATTACCTAGAAACTTGATTGCTAGCTTGCATGCTCTTGATTGTGCTTACACCATATGGAGATTTATTGAGGAACGATTTCCAAACTATTCCTTGCAAAACTTAGATGGGATTCTTCACAAGTCTATTGCTTTGAGTAAGATGAATTCCAATGATCCCAAGTTTGGTGATTGTCTATTTGAGCTTACTAACCTCATGCGTGCCAAAGGAGATGTTGGAATCATTAGCAATATCAACTCTGAAGCCATTAGAATTCATAAAGATGAACATTGTGATGATCACTTATCTAATGAATCACTCTCTCTAGGAATTGATCAATCACAAGACGATGTTGAGCATGGATACTATGATTAGGATGATGATAGTTAGTTATTGACTTTGATCTTCATGAGTCTATGAGACAGTTTGATCTTATGGCTAATCTTCACGGCTACATGGCTGGAGGAAAGGAATGGGTTCTTGATAGTGGATGTAACGATCACATGACCAGAGACAAGGACATGTTTCGTGAGCTTGCTGAAAACAACGGCCCTCGAAAGTATGTCACTTTTGGTGAAAACTCAAAGGGTAAGGTGGTTGGCCTAGGTAAGGTGTCCATCTCACATGATAGCTCCATACAAAATGTTATGCTCGTTGAATCTCTTGGCTATAATTTACTTTCCATATCTAGACTTGCTGACTTTGGTTTCAATGTCTTATTTACTGAAGTGGATTTCCAAGTGTTTCATAGAGATAATCATAATATGGTCTTTACCAGTATACATAGAGGTGATCTATACATTGCTGATTTCACTAAAAAATCTCAACCTAGAACTTGCTTAATTGCTAAATCTTCTAAAGGTTGGCTGTGGCATAGAAGGTTAGGTCATGTAGGCATGCAAAATCTTGATAAGCTTATTAAAGGTGATCATATCCTTGGAGTAAAAGATGTTATATTTGACAAGGATAGATTGTGCAACGCTTGTCAAGCAGGAAAACAAGTTGGAGGAAGCCACCCCGTGAAGAACATCATGACGATGAGAATACTACTCGAGCTACTTCATATGGATCTCTTTGGTCCCAATGCCTATAAAAGTCTCGGTGGAAACTCATTTGGTCTAGTCATAGTAGATGATTTTTTAAGATTTACGTGGGTGTTCTTTCTTGATGATAAATCACAGGTCCAAAAGATCTTCAAGAACATCGCTAGGAAGGCCCAAAATCAATTTGAAGTGAAGATCAAGAAGGTTCGCAGCGACAACGAAACAGAGTTCAAGAACGCAAATGTGGATACCTTTCGTGACGAAGAATGGATTTCACATGAGTTCTCGGCTATGTACACGCCTCAACAAAATGGAGTTGTTGAGAGGAAGAACCTGACTCTTATTGAGATGGCGAGAACGATGCTTGATGAGTACAAGACACCAAAACACTTTTCGGTGGAAGTGGTTGAGACAGCTTGTCATGCAACAAATCGCTTATATCTTCACAAGATACTCGGCAAGACGACATATGAGCTTTTCACTGGTAACAAACCCCAAGTTGGGTACTTTCGAGTATTCGGCTCCAAGTGTTACATTCTTGATAAGCATCATTGTTCTAAATTTGCTCCTAAATCTCATGATGGTTTCCTACTTGGTTATGTCTCAAACTCTCACACCTACCGTGTCTACAACAATTTGACCCAAAAGGTTGAAGAGACGGTCGATGTGAAGTTTGATGAATCTAACGGCTCGCAAGTAGAGAAATTTCCAATTGATGTAGGAGACAAAGATCCTTCGGAAGCAATCCAAGACTTGTCTATTGGCAAGATTCGTCCAACGGAGGTGAACGAGAGTACCTCATCCGTCCAAGTGGAAGCTTCTACCTCACGACAAGGTGAACCAAGAGTTGACACGGAGTCATCCACAAGTGGGACACACATGATGAAGAGAACGGGGAAGTACACCAAGATGAACCTCATCAACCTCCTTCTCCATCTTGACAAGAGAATGACAATGTCAACAATGAAGAAGGCCAAGAGGAAGAACAAGATGATGATGAAGATGTTCTACCCCGACCCAAACAAAAGCTCTCACGAGTTAGAGCAAGAGTCACAAGAGACCACCCCGTTGAGAAAATCTTCAATGATATCCAAACCGGGAGAATCACTCGCTCTAAAACTCATTTGGCAAATTTTTGTGAACATTATTCATTCATCTCTAGCATTGAACCTATGAAGGTTGAAGAAGCATTGGAAGATCCGGATTGGATAAATGACATGCATGAAGAGCTACACAACTTTGAGAGGAACCAAGTGTGGGCATTGGTCGAGAAGCCCGACAGCAACCACAAAATCATCGGTACCAAATGGGTGTTTCGCAACAAGCAAGATGAAGATGGAAAAGTCATTTGCAACAAAGCACGTCTTGTCGCCCAAGGCTACACTCAAGTCAGAGGTATGGACTATGGTGAGACATATGCCCCCATTGCTAGACTTGAGTCCATCCACATCTTACTTGCCTACGCAAATCATCATGATATTACCTTGTACCAAATGAACATTAAAAGTGCTTTTCTAAATGGTGAAATTGAGGAGGAAGTTTATGTTAAACAACCTCCCGGCTTTGTTAATCCTAAGAAACCTGACCATGTTTAGAAACTTCACAAAGCTCTTTATAGTCTTAAACAAGCTCCTAGAGCATGGTATAAATGCTTGACCAAGTTCCTTATTGAAAAGGGATTTGAGATTGAAAAAATTGATTCTACTCTTTTTAGTAAAAGGGTTAATGGTGAATTATTTGTGTGCCAAATTTATGTTGATGGTATCATATTTGGTTCTACTAACCGTCATTTTAGTGAAAAGTTTGGAAAGCTAATGTTGGAGAAGTTTGAGATGTCTATGATGAGTGAACTCAAGTTCTTTCTTGGTTTGCAAATCAAGCAAACCAAGGAAGGCACCTTTGTTTCCCATACAAAGTATACCAAGGACCTATTCAAGAAGTTCAACATGCAAGAATGCAAAGGTATGAATACACCCATGCCTACTAGTGGACATCTTGACTTGACCAAGGATGGCGAGCCGGTTGACCAAAAAGTTTATCGCTCTATGATTGGTTCATTGTTATATCTATGTGCCTCCCGTCCCTATATTATGCTAAGTGTGTGCATGTGTGCACGATAGCAAGCGGACCCCAAAGAATGTCATCTTAAGGCTGTGAAATGGATAGCGAGATACTTAATTCATACACCAAATTTTGGCATTTGATATCCTAAGAGGTCTTCTTTTGATATTGTTGGCTATTCTGACACGGACTATGCCGAAGACAAGGTTGATAGAAAGTCCACTTCGGGTACGTGTCAATTTCTTGGTAGATCTCTTGTGTCTTGGTCCTCCAAGAAACAAAACTAGTATCCTTATGTTCCGCCGAAGAGGAATACATTGTCGTCGGTTCATGTTGTGCTCAATTACTTTGGATGATCCAAATGAAGGAAATATGCCCTAGAGGCAATAATAAAGTTATTATTTATTTCCTTATTTCATGATAAATGTTTATTATTCATGCTAGAATTGTATTAACCGGAAACTTGATACATGTGTGAATGCATAGACAAACAGAGTGTCACTAGTATGCCTCTACCTGACTAGCTCGTTGAATCAAACATGGTTAAGTTTCCTAGCCATAGACATGAGTTGTCATTTGATTAACGGGATCACATCATTAGGAGAATGATGTGATTGACTTGACCCATTCTGTTAGCTTAGCACTTGATCGTTTAGTATGTTGCTCTTGCTTTCTTCATGACTTATACATGTTCCTATGACTATGAGATTATGCAACTCCCATTTACGGGAGGAACACTTTGTGTGTTACCAAACATCACAACGTAATTGGGTGATTATAACGGTGCTCTAAAGGTATCTCCGAAGGTACTTGTTGAGTTGGCGTATTTCAAGATTAGGATTTGTCACTCCGATTGTCGGAGAGGTATCTCCGAGCCCACTCGGTAATACACATCACTTAAGCCTTGCAAGCATTGCAACTAATGAGTTAGTTGCGGGATGATGTGTTACGACACGACTAAAGAGACTTGCCGGTAACGAGATTGAACTAGGTACTGAGATACCGATGATCGAATCTCGGGCAAGTAATATACCGATGACAAAGGGAACAACGTATGTTGTTTTGCGGTTTGACCAATAAAGATCTTCGTAGAATATGTAGAAGCCAATATGAGCATCGAGGTTCTGCTATTGGTTATTGACCGGAGATGTTTCTCGATCATGTATACATGGTTCTCGAACCCGTAGGGTCCGCACGCTTAACATTCGGTGACGATTTGTATTATGAGTTATGTGATTTGATGTTCCGAAGGTAGTTCGGAGTCCCGGATGAGATCGGGGACATGACGAGGAGTCTCGAAATGGTCGAGACGTAAGGATCGATATATTGGATGACTATATTCAGACATCGGAAAGGTTTCGAGTGATTCGGGTATTTTTCGGAGTACCAGAGAGTTACGGGAATTCGTATTGGGCTTAATGAGCCATACGGGAAAGGAGAGAAAGGCCTCAAAAGTTGGCCGCACCCCTCCCCATGGTCTGGTCCGAATTGGACTAGCGAAGGGGGCGCCCCTTACTTCCTTCTCCTTTCCCCTTCCCCTTTTCCTATTCCATATGGGAGTAGGACTCCTCCAGGGTGCGCCAAAGGGGCCGACCCTCTCTTCCTCCACCACTCCTTTATATACGGGGAGGGAGGCACCCCCTGGAGACACAACAATTGATCTCTTGGATCTTTTAGCCATGTGCGGTGCCCCTCTCCACCATAGTCCACCTGGATAATATCGTAGCGGTGCTTAGGAGAAGCCTTGCGACGGTAGAACATCAACATCGTCACCACACCATCGTGCTGACGGAACTCTCCCTCAAATCTCGGCTGGATCGGAGTTTGAGGGACGTCATCGAGTTGAACGTATGTAGAACTCGGAGGTGCCATGCGTTCGGTACTTGATCGGTCGGATCGTGAAGACGTGTGACTGCATCAACCGCGTTGTGCTAACGCTTCCGCTTTCGGTCTACGAGGGTACGTGGACACACTCTCCTCTCTCGTTGCTATGAATCACCATGATCTTGCGTGTGCGTAGGAATTTTTTTGAAATTACTATGTTCCCCAACAGTGGTATCCGAGCCTGGTTTTATGCGTAGATGTTATATGCACGAGTAGAACACAAGTGAGTTGTGGGCGATACAAGTCATACTGCTTACCAGCATGTCACACTTTGTTTCGGCGGTATTGTTGGATGAAGCGGCCCGGACTGACATTACGTGTACGCTTACGCGAGACTGGTTCTACCGACGTGCTTTGCACACAGGTGGCTGGCGGGTGTCAGTTTCTCCAACTTTAGTTGAACCAAGTGTGGCTACGCTCGGTCCTTGAGAAGGTTAAAACAACACTAACTTGACGAACTATCGTTGTGGTTTTGATGCGTAGGTAAGAACGGTTCTTGCTCAGCCCTTAGCAGCCATGTAAAACTTGCAACAACAAAGTAGAGGACGTCTAACTTGTTTTTGCAGGGCATGTTGTGATGTGATATGGTCAAGACATGATGAGATATAAGTTGTTGTATAAGATGATCATGTTTTGTTGAAGTTATTGGCAACTGGCAGAAGCCTTATGGTTGTCTCTTTATTGCATAAGATGCAAGTGCCAAATAATTGCTTTACTTTATCGCTATGCGATAGCAATAGTTGCAAGAGCAATAGTTGGTGAGACGATCATGTGACGACACATTGATAGAGACCAAGATGATGGAGATCATGGTGTCATGCCGGTAACAATAGAGATCATGACGGTACTTTGGAGATGGAGATCAAAGGCACAAGATGATCATGGCCATATCATGTCACATATATTGATTGCATGTGATGTTTATCTTTTATGCATCTTATTTTGCTTTGATTAATGGTAGCATTATAAGATTAACTCTCACTAAATTTCAAGATAAAAGTGTTCTCCCTGAGTATGCACCGTTGCCAAAGTTCGTCGTGCCGAGACACCACATGATGATCGGGTGTGATAAGCTCTACGTTCATCTACAACGGGTGCAAGCCAGTTTTGCACACGCAGGATACTCGGGTTAAACTTGACGAGCCTAGCATATGCAAATATGGCCTTGGAACACTGGAGACCGAATGGTCGAGCGTGAATCATATAGTAGATATGATCAACATAGTGATGTTCACCATTGAAAACGACTCCATCTCACGTGATGATCGGACATGGTTTAGTTGATATGGATCACGTGATCACATAGATGATTAGAGGGATGTCTATCTAAGTGGGAGTTCTTAAGTAATATGATTAATTGAACTTTAATTTATCATGAACTTAGTCCTGATAGTATTTTGCAAATAATGTTGTAGATCAATAACTTGCGTTGTTGCTTCCCTATGTTTTACATGTGTTCCTAGAGAAAACTAAGGTGAAAGATGATGGTAGCAATTACACAGACTGGGTCCGTAACTTGAGGTTTATCCTCATTGCTACATAGAAGAATTATGTCATAGATGCACTGCAGCGTGACAGACCTATTGCAGGAGCAGATGCAGACGTTATGAACGTTTGGCTAGCTCAATATGATGAATACTTGATTGTTTAGTGCACCATGCTTAACGGCTTAGAACCGGGACTTCAAAAATGTTTTGAACGCCACAGAGCATATAAGATGTTCCAATAGTTGAAATTAGTATTTCATACCCATGCTCGTGTCGAGAGGTATGAGACCTATGACATTACTTTGCCTACAAGATGGAGGAGAATAGCTCAACCAATAAGCATATGCTCAGATTGTCTGAGTACTACAATCACTTGAATCAAGTGGGAGTTAATCTTCCAGATAAGATAGTGATTGTCAGAGTTCTCTAGTCACTATCACCAAGTTGCTAGAACTTCGCGATGAACTATAATATGCAAGGGATAACGGAAATGATTCCCATGCTCTTCGTGATGCTGAAATCGACGAAGGTAGAAATCAAGAAAAGCATCAAGTGTTGATGGTTAACAAGACCACTAGTTTCTAGAAAAGGGCAAAGGGAAGAAGGGGAACTTCAAGAAGAACGGCAAGCAAGTTGCTGCTCAAGTGAAGAAGCCCAAGACTGGACCTAAGCCTGAGACTAAGTGCTTTCACTACAAAGGGACTAGTCACTGGTAGCGGAACTGCCCAAAGTATTTGGCGGATAAGAAGGATGGCAAAGTGAACAAAGTTATACTGAATATACATGTTATTGATGTGTACTTTACTAGTGTTTATAGCAACCCCTCGGTATTTGATACTAGTTTAGTTGCTAAGAGTAGTAACTTCAAACAGGAGTTGCAGAATGAACAGAGACTAGTTAAGGGTGAAGTAACGATGTGTGTTGGAAGTAGTTCCAAGAATGATATGATCATCATCGCACACTCCCTATACTTTCGGGATTAGTGTTGAACCAAAATAAGTGTTATTTGGTGTTTGCGTTAAGCATGAATATGATTTGATCATGTTCATTGCAATAGGATTATTCATTTAAGTTAGAGAATAATTGTTATTCTATTTACATGAATAAAACCTTCTATGGTTATACACCCAATGAAAATGGTTTGTTGAATCTCGATCATAGTGATACACATATTCATAATATTGAAGCCAAAAGATGCAATGTTAATAATGACAGTGCAACTTATTCGTGGCACTGCCATTTAGGTCATATTGGTGTAAAGCACGTGAAGTAAATCCATGCTGATGGGCTTTTGGAATCAATTGATTATGTATCAGTTGATGCTTGCGAACCATGCTTATGGGCAAAGATGACTAAGACTCAGTTCTCCAGAACAATGGAGCGAGCAACTGACTTATTGGATATAATACATACTGATGTATGAGGTCCGATGAGTGTTGAGGCTCGCGGCGGGTATCATTATTTTCTGACCTTCACAGATGATTTGAGCAGATATGGGTATATCTACTTGACGAAACATAAGTCTGAAACATTTGAAAAGTTCAAATAGTTACAGAGTGAAGTGGAAAATCATCGTAACAAGAACATAAAGTTTCTACGATGTGATCGCAGAGGCGAATATTTGAGTTACGAGTTTGGTCTTCAATTAAAACAATGTGGAATAGTTTCACAAACTCATGCCACGTGGAACAACACAGCGTAATGGTGTGTCCGAACGTCGTAATCATACTTTACTAGATATGGTGCAATCTATGATGTCTCTTACTGATTTACCGCTACCATTTTGGGGTTATACATTAGAGACAACTGCATTCACATTAAAAAAGGGCACCATCTAAATCCGTTGGGACGACACCGTATGAACTGTGGTTTAGCAAGAAACCTAAGCTGTCGTTTCTTAAGTTCGGGGTTGCAATGCTTATGTGGAAAAGTTTCATCTTGATAAGCTCAAACCCAAGTTGGAGAAGTGCATCTTCATAGGATACCCAAAAGTAACTGTTGGGTACACCTTCTATCACGGATCCGAAGGCAAGATATTTGTTGCTGAGAATGGATCCTTTCTAGAGAAGGAGTTTCTCTCGAAAGAAGTGAGTGCGAGGAAAGTAGAATTTGATGAGGTAACTGTACCTGCTCCCTTATCGGAAAGTAGTTCATCACAAAACTGTTTCTATGACTCCTACACCAATTAGTGAGGAAGCTAATGATGATGATCATGTAACTTCAGATCAAATTACTACCGAACCTCGTAGGTCAACCAGAGTGAGATCTGCACTAGAGTGGTACGGTAATCCTGTTCTGGAGGTCATGTTAATTGACCATGACGAACCTACGAACTATGAGGAAGCGATGATGAGCCCAGATTCCACGAAATGGCTTGAGGCCATGAAATCTGAGATGGGATCTGTCGTGGGTTTGTCACGGCAGATGTCCTTGTGAAGGGACTTAGTCGTGGAGTTATCGCTGCGGGTTAGCTTAAAGGGGTTAAACTGGACAAGGGGACACGGGGTGTTTTATACTAGTTCGGCCCCTTCGAGGAAGGTAAAAGCCTACGTCTAGTTGTGAAGGGTTTCGAAGGCCAGGGAGCGAATCCGCTTTGTCTGGCTCTCGAGTTGTTGTCTGTCCCTAAACCACGGCCGGGTCGTCCCTTTATATTCATAGGTTGACGCCCGCCGGGCTACAGAGTCCCGAAGACGGATCATAAACGTGTCCGGTTCGGTATCTACTCTTCCTACGTTACAATACAAGTTACCTGACTAGGTCGGTTTACATTTACAGGCCGTGACCTGCCTTTGAGCCTTGGGCCTTCCGTAAAGCACCACCATCCTTGCATCTTCATGGGATTCCAATCTTCAAAGAGTCAACCCGGCTACATAAGGCCGGTTTACCTCCCGTAGTAATATCCCCAACATTAGGCCCCAGATTGGTTTGAACTTGTTCATGTCAATCTTCTATACTTAGCAAAAATCTTCTCTCATATCTTCACCTTGATCTTGTAAACCGTCGTGACGTCATACTTCATGAATATGATAAACCGCCCTGACGTCATCCATCCATCGATGTCAGAGATTACCTTCATTTAATGTGTATTCAGTCATTGACGCGACACCTTTATTAACCTATCCATTTTTTGGGCTCCTCAATTCCCGCACTTGCCGTTTTATCGCTTCGCCTTATAAATAGGGGTAGAGGACCCCTTGTTGAGGAACGTAGTAATTTCAAAAAAATTCCTACGCACACGCAATATCATGGTGATGCATAGCAACGAGAGGGGAGAGTGTTGTCTACGTACCCTCGTAGACCGGAAGCAGAAGCGTTAGCACAACGCGGTTGATGTAGTCATACATCTTCACGGCCCGACCGATCAAGCACCGCAACTACGGCACCTCCGAATTCTAGCACACGTTCAGCTCGATGACGGTCCCCGGACTCCGATCCAGCAAAGTGTCGGGGATGAGTTTCGTCAGCATGACGGCGTGGTGACGATCTTGATGTTTTACCGTCGCAGGGCTTCGCCTAAGCACCGCTACAATATTATCGAGGATTATGGTGGACAGGGGCACCACACATGGCTAAGAGATCAATGATCAATTGTTGTCTCTATGGGGTGCCCCCCTGCCCCCGTATATAAAGGAGTGGAGGAGGGGGCCGGCCAAGGAGGGTGGTGCGCCCTAGGGGGAGTCCAACTCCCACAGGGAGTAGGACTCCCCTTTTTCCTATTAGGAGTAGGAGAGGGAAGGAAGAGGAAGGAGGGAGGAAGGAAAGGGGGGCCGGACCCCCTCCCAATTCGGATTGGGCTTGGGGGGGCGCCCCCTCCCTTGCTCCTTTCCCCTCCTTTCCACTAAGGCCCAATAAGGCCCATATACCTCCTGGGGGGTTCCGATAACCTCCCGGTGATCCAGCATTGTCCCAATCTCACCCCGAACCTTTCCGGTGTCCAAATATAGTCGTCCAATATATCGATCTTTATGTCTCGACCATTTCGAGACTCCTCATCAAGTCCGTGATCACATTCGAGATTCCGAACAACCTTCGGTACATCAAAATATATAAACCCATAATGAAACTGTCATCATAACGTTAAGCGTGCGGACCCTATGGGTTCGAGAACAATGTAGACATGACCGGGACATGTCTGCGGTCAATAACCAATAGCGGAACCTGGATGCTCATATTGGCTCCTACATATTCTACGAAGATCTTTATCGGTCAGACCGCATAACAACATACGTTTGTTCCCTTTGTCATCGGTATGTTGCTTGCCCGAGATTTGATCGTCGGTATCTCAATACCTAGTTCAATCTCGTTACCGGCAAGTCTCTTTACTCGTTCCGTAATACATCATCCCGCAGCTAACTTATTAGTTGCAATGCTTGCAAGGCTTATGTGATGTGCATTACCGAGAGGGCCCAGAGATACCTCTCCGACAATCGGAGTGCCAAATCCTAATCTCGAAATATGCCAACCCAACATGTACCTTTGGAGACACCTGTAGAGCACCTTTATAATCACCCAGTTACGTTGTGACGTTTGGTAGCACACAAAGTGTTTCTCTGGTAAACGGGAGTTGCATAATCTCATAGTCATAGGAACATGTATAAGTCATGAAGAAAGCAATAGCAACAAACTAAACGATCGGGTGCTAAGCTAATGGAATGGGTCATGTCAATCACATCATTCTTCTAATGATGTGATCCCGTTAGTCAAATGACAACTCATGTCTATGGTTAGGAAACATAACCATCTTTGATTAACGAGCTAGTCAAGTAGAGGCATACTAGTGACACTTTGTTTGTCTATGTATTCACACAAGTATTATGTTTCCGGTTAATACAATTCTAGCATGAATAATAAACATTTATCATGATATAAGGAAATAAATAAGAACTTTATTATTGCCTCTAGGGCATATTTCCTTCAGTCTCCCACTTGCACTAGAGTCAATAATCTAGATTACACAGTAATGATTCTAACACCCATGGAGCCTTGGTGCTGATCATGTTTTGCTCGTGGAAGAGGCTTAGTCAATGGGTCTGCTACATTCAGATCCGTATGTATCTTGAAAATCTCTATGTCTCCCACCTGGACTAGATCCCGGATGGAATTGAAGCGTCTCTTGATGTTCTTGGTTCTCTTGTGAAATCTGGATTCCTTTGCTAAGGCAATTGCACCAGTATTGTCACAAAAGATTTTCATTGGACCCGATGCACTAGGTATGACAACTAGATCGGATATGAATTCCTTCATCCAGACTCCTTCGTTTGCTGCTTCTGAAGCAGCTATGTACTCCGCTTCACATGTAGATCCCGCCACGACGCTTTGTTTAGAACTGCACCAACTGACAGCTCCACTATTTAATATAAACACGTATCCGGTTTGCGATTTAGAATCATCCGGATCAGTGTCAAAGCTTGCATCAACGTAACCATTTATGATGAGCTCTTTGTCACCTCCATAAACGAGAAACATATCCTTAGTCCTTTTCAGGTATTTCAGGATGTTCTTGACCGCTGTCCAGTGATTCACTCCTGAATTACTTTGGTACCTCCCTGCTAGACTTATAGCAAGGCACACATCAGGTCTGGTACACAGCATTGCATACATGATAGAGCCTATGGATGAAGCATAGGGAATATCTTTCATTTTCTCTCTATCTTCTGCAGTGGTCGGGCATTGAGTCTTACTCAACTTCACACCTTGTAACACAGGCAAGAATCCTTTCTTTGCTTGATCCATTTTGAACTTCTTCAAAATTTTGTTAAGGCATGTGCTTTGTGAAAGTCCAATTAAGCGTCTTGATCTATCTCTATAGATCTTAATGCCCAATATGTAAGCAACTTCAACGAGGTCTTTCATTGAAAAACTCATATTCAAGTATCCCTTTATGCTATCCAGAAATTCTATATCATTTCCTATTAGTAATATGTCATCCACATATAATATCAGAAATGCTACAGAGCTCCCACTCACTTTCTTGTAAATACAGGCTTCTCCAAAAGTCTGTATAAAACCAAATGCTTTGATCACACTATCCAAGCATTTATTCCAACTCCGAGATGCTTGCACCAGTCCATAAATGGATCGCTGGAGCTTGCACACTTCGTTAGCTCCCTTTGGATCGACAAAACCTTCCGGCTTCATCATATACAACTCTTCTTCCAGAAATCCATTCAGGAATGCAGTTTTGACATCCATCTGCCAAATTTCATAATCATAAAATGCGGCAATTGCTAACATGATTCGGACAGACTTAAGCATCGCTACGGGTGAGAAGGTCTCATTATAGTCAATCCCTTGAACTTGTCGAAAACCTTTTGCGACAAGTCAAGCTTTGTAGACAGTAACATTACCGTCAGCATCAGTCTTCTTCTTGAAGATCCATTTATTCTCAATTGTTTGCCGATCATTGGGCAAGTCAACCAAAGTCCACACTTTGATCTCATACATGGATCCCATCTCAGATTTCATGGCTTCAAGCCATTTTGCGGAATCTGGGCTCACCATCACTTCTTCATAGTTCGTAGGTTCATCATGATCTAGTAGCATGACTTCCGGAACAGGATTACCGTACCACTCTGGTGCGGATCTTACTCTGGTTGATCTACGAGGTTCAGTAGTAACTTGTTCTGAAGTTTCATGATCATTATCATTAGCTTCCTCACTAATTGGTGTAGGTGTCACAGAAACCGGTTTCTATGATGTACTATTTTCCAATAAGGGAGCAGGTACAGTTACCTCATCAAGTTCTACTTTCCTCCCACTCACTTCTTTCGAGAGAAACTCCTTCTCTAGAAAGGATCCATTCTTAGCAACAAATGTCTTGCCTTCGGATCTGTGATAGAAGGTGTACCCAACAGTTTCCTTCGGGTATCGTATGAAGACACATTTCTCCGATTTGGGTTCGAGCTTATCAGGTTGAAGCTTTTTCACATAAGCATCGCAGCCCCAAACTTTCAGAAATGACAACTTTGGTTTTGCCAAACCATAGTTCATAAGGCATCGTCTCAACGGATTTTGATGGTGCCCTATTTAATGTGAATGCGGCCGTCTCTAAAGCATAACCACAAAATGATAGCGGTAAATCTGTAAGAGACATAATAGATCGCACCATATCAAGTAAAGTACGATTACGACGTTCGGACACACCATTACGCTGTGGTGTTCCGGGTGGCGTGAGTTGCGAAACTATTCCGCATTGTTTCAAATGTAAACCAAACTCGTAACTCAAATATTCTCCTCCACGACCAGATCGTAGAAACTTTATTTTCTTCTTACGATGATTTTCAACTTCACTCTAAAATTCTTTGAACTTTTCAAATGTTTTAGACTTATGTTTCATTAAGTAGATATACCCATATCTGCTTAAATCATCTGTGAAGGTGAGAAAATAACGATATCCGCCACGAGCTTCAACATTCATTGGACCACATACATCTGTATGTATGATTTCCAACAAATCTGTTGCTCTCTCCGTAGTACCGGAGAACGGTGTTTTAGTCATATTTCCCATGAGGCATGGTTCACAAGTACCAAGTGATTCATAATCAAGTGGTTCCAAAAGTTCATCAGTATGGAGTTTCTCCATGCGCTTTACACCGATATGACCTAAACGGCAGTGCCACAAATAAGTTGCACTGTCATTATCAACTCTGCATCTTTTGGCTTCAATATTATGAATATGTGTATCACTACTATCGAGATTCATAAAAAATAGACCACTCTTCAAGGGTGCATGACCATAAAAGATATTACTCATATAAATAGAACAACCATTATTCTCTGATTTACATGAATAACCGTCTCGCATCAAACAAGATCCAGATATAATGTTCATGCTTAACTCTGGCACCAAATAACAATTATTTAGGTCTAATGCTAATCCCAATGGTAGATGTAGAGGTAGCGTGCCGACCGTGATCACATCGACTTTGGAACCATTTCCCACGCGCATCGTCACCTCGTCCTTCGCTAGTGTTCGCTTAATCCGTAGTCCCTGTTTCGAGTTGCAAATATTAGCAATAGAACCAGTATCAAATACCCAGGTGCTACTGCGAGCTCTAGTAAGGTACACATCAATAACATGTATATCACATATACCTTTGTTCACCTTGCCATCCTTCTTATCCGCCAAATACTTGGGGCAGTTCCGCTTCCAGTGACCAGTCTGCTTGCAGTAGAACCACCCAGTTTCAGGCTTAGGTCCAGACTTGGGTTTCTTCTCCTAAGAAGCAACTTGCTTGCTGTTCTTCATGAAGTTCCCCTTCTTCTTCCCCTTGCCCTTTTTCTTGAAACTAGTGGTCTTGTTGACCATCAACACTTGATGCTCCTTCTTGATTTCTACCTTCGCAGCTTTTAGCATTGCGAAGAGCTCAGGAATTGTCTTATCCATCCCTTGCATATTATAGTTCATCACGAAGCTCTTATAGCTAGGTGGAAGTGATTGGAGAATTCTGTCAATGACGCAATCATCCGGAAGATTAACTCCTATTTGAATTAAGTGATTATTATACCCAGACATTTTGAGTATATGCTCACTGACAGAACTGTTCTCCTCCATCTTGCAACTATAGAACTTATTGGAGACTTCATATCTCTCAATCCGGGCATTTGCTTGAAATATTAACTTCAACTCCTGGAACATCTCATATGCTCCATGACGTTCAAAACGTCGTTGAAGTCCCAATTCTAAGCCGTAAAGCATGGCACACTAAACTATCGAGTAGTCATCAGCTTTGCTCTGCCAGACGTTCATAACATCTGGTGTTGCTCCAGTAGCAGGCCTGGCACACAGCGGTGCTTCCAGGACGTAATTATTCTATGCAGCAATGAGGATAACCTCAAGTTACGGACCCAGTACGTATAATTGCTACCATCATCTTTCAACTTTTCTTTCTCAAGGAACGCATTAAAATTCAACGGAACAACAACACGGACCATCTATCTACAATCAAACATAAACAAGCAAGATACTACCAGGTACTAAGTTCATGATAAATTTAAGTTCAATTAATCATATTACTTAAGAACTCCCACTTCGAAAGACATCCCTCTAATCTTCTAAGTGATCACGTGATCCAAATCAACTAAACCATAACCGATCATCGCGTGAAATGGAGTAGTTTTCAATGGTGAACATCACTATGTTGATCATATCTACTATATGATTCACGCTTGACCTTTCGGTCTCATTGTTCCGAGGCCATATTTGCATATGCTAGGCTCGTCAAGTTTAACCTGAGTATTCTGCGTGTGCAAAACTGGCTTGCACCCGTTGTAGATGGACGTAGGGCTTATCACACCCGATCATCACATGGTGTCTGGGCACGACGAACTTTGGCAACGGTGCATACTCAGGGAGAACACTTTTATCTTGAAATTTAGTGATAGATCATCTTATAATGCTACCGTCAATCAAAGCAAGATAAGATGCATAAAAGATAAACATCACATGTAATCAATATAAGTGATATGATATGGCCATCATCATCTTGTGCTTGTGATCTCCATCTCCGAAGCATCGTCATGATCACCATCGTCACCGACGCGACACCTTGAACTCCATCGCAGCATCGTTGTCGTCTCGCCAATCTTATGCTTCCACGACTATCGCTACCATTTAGTGATAAAGTAAAGCATTACAGCGCGATTGCATTGCATACAATAAAGCGACAACCATATGGCTCCTGCCAGTTGCCGATAACTCGGTTACAAAACATGTCATCTCATACAATAAAATTTAGCATCATGTCTTGACCATATCACATCACAACATGCCCTGCAAAAACAAGTTAGATGTCCTCTACTTTGTTGTTGCAAGTTTTACGTGGCTGCTATGGGCTTAGCAAGAACCGTTCTTACCTAAGCATCAAAACCACAACGATAGTTTGTCAAGTTGGTGTTGTTTTAACCTTCGCAAGGACCGGGCGTAGCCACACTCGGTTCAACTAAAGTTGGAGAAACTGACACCCGCCAACCACCTGTGTGCAAAGCACGTCGGTAGAACCAGTCTCGCGTAAGCGTACGCGTAATGTCGGTCCAGGCCGCTTCATCCAACAATACCGCCGAACCAAAGTATGACATGCTGGTAAGCAGTATGACTTATATCGCCCACAACTCACTTGTGTTCTACTCGTGCACAACATCAACGCATAAAACCTAAGCTCAGATGCCACTGTTGAGGAACGTAGTAATTTCAAAAAATTTCCTACGCACACGCAAGATCATGGTGATGCATAGCAACGAGAGGGGAGAGTGTTGTCTACGTACCCTCGTAGACCGGAAGCGGAAGCGTTAGCACTACGCGGTTGATGTAGTCATACGTCTTCACAGCCCGACCAATCAAGCAGCGAAACTACGACACCTCCGAGTTCTAGCACACGTTCAGCTCGATGACGATCCCCGGACTCCGATCCAGCAAAGTGTCGGGGATGAGTTTCTTCAGCACGATGGCGTGGTGACGATCTTGATGTTTTACCGTTGCAGGGCTTCGCCTAAGCACCGCTACAATATTATCGGGGATTATGGTAGAGGGGGGCACCGCACACGGCTAAGAGATCAATGATCAATTGTTGTCTCTATGGGGTGCCCCCTGCCCCCGTATATAAAGGAGTGGAGGAGGGGGGCGGCCAAGGAGGGTGGAACGCCCTAGGGGGGAGTCCAACTCCCACAGGGAGTAGGACTCCCCTTTTTCCTATTAGGAGTAGGAGAGGGAAGGAAGAGGAAGGAAAGCGGGGCCGGCCCCCCTCCCAATTCGGATTGGGCTTGGGGGGCACGCCCCCTCCCTTGCTCCTTTCCCCTCTTTTCCACTAAGGCCCAATGAGGCCCATATACCTCCCGGGGGGTTCTGATAACCTCCCGGTGATCCTGTATTGTCCCAATCTCACCCGGAACCTTTCCGGTGTCCAAATATAGTCGTCCAATATATCAATCTCACCCGGGGGTTCCGACCATTTAGAGACTCCTCGTCAAGTCCGTGATCACATCCGGGACTCCGAACAACCTTCGGTACATCAAAATATATAAACTCATAATGAAACTGTCATCGTAACGTTAAGCGTGCGAACCCTATGGGTTCGAGAACAATGTAGACATTACCGAGACACGTCTCTGGTCAATAACCAATAGCGGAACCTGGATGCTCATATTGGCTCCTACATATTCTACGAAGATCTTTATCGTTCAAACCGCATAACAACATACGTTTGTTCCCTTTGTCATCGGTATGTTACTTGCCCGAGATTTGATCGTCGGTATCTCAATACCTAGTTCAATCTCGTTACCGCAAGTCTCTTTACTCATTCCGTAATACATCATCCCGCAGCTAACTTATTAGTTGCAATGCTTGCAAGGCTTATGTGATGTGCATTACCGAGAGGGCCCAAAGATACCTCTCCGACAATCAGAGTGACAAATCCTAATCTCGAAATACGCCAACCCAACATGTACCTTTGGAGACACCTGTAGAGCACCTTTATAATCACCCAGTTATGTTGTGACGTTTGGTAGCACACAAAGTGTTCCTCCGGTAAACGGGAGTTGCATAATCTCATAGTCATAGGAACATGTATAAGTCATGAAGAAAGCAATAGCAACAAACTAAACGATCGGGTGCTAAGCTAATGGAATGGGTCATGTCAATCACATCATTCTTCTAATGATGTGATCTCGTTAGTCAAATGACAACTCATGTCTATGGTTAGGAAACATAACCATCTTTGATTAACGAGCTAGTCAAGTAGAGGCATACTAGTGACAGTTTGTTTGTCTATGTATTCACACAAGCATTATGTTTCCGGTTAATACAATTCTAGCATGAATAATAAACATTTATCATGATATAAGGAAATAAATAATAACATTATTATTGCCTCTAGGGCATATTTCCTTCACCCCTTTCTTTTCTTTCTGCTATCCATTCATCTCTTCTTCTTCCTCTCAACGACCCCGCACTCGAGCGCCGCCGTCATCTTCGAACCTCGCCTCTGCTTCGTCGTTGACTGCTGCATCAACCTATTCGCACGAGTGTTCCACAGCGACCTTTCCGCTGCTTCCGTGGTCGCAGTAAGTCCTTCCCCCCTTCTTTCCTAGATCCATTAGGGTTTCCTCGCTGTTCTTGAGGTTCGTCAGAGCTTATAGCGTTGTTCTTCCTTTGGCCCGTACACGAATGCTTCGTACTTACCATATCTCTTGCCGTGATGAATCTTCTGTTACCCTCACAAATCTTTATACAAAAACTGCTGCAATCCTTCATAAACTGTTTTGGGTCTTACCCTTTTTAGGTCGAAATATTTTGCTTTTCTGTCTTACCTTAGATCCAAAAGTTTTATACATCTCTGTGAAATCTGTTTCTCCTTATACCATTATAAGCGGTTTAACTTTGCATAATCAATCTGTACCATTAGCCCTCTGATAAACCGGAAGAGCCTTTTGTCTCCATAATTATATTCCGGTTTAACAGTGTCTGAGTACCCCTGTCGTGGTATTACCTTTTATGCATTATTGCATTGATCTCCAGTTTATGCCATGTCCTCTATCAGTATGTCTCTTACTCCATTGTATCATGCATATAATCATGTGTGATTTATAAACCGGTGTTTCATTTTCAGCTTGTTTGTTTCGCAATGGCCAAACAATTCACTGCCTGCAACTAGGCTCGTTCCCGGGTTACTGAGACTCAGTTGAATGAGATGGTCAGCATCGGCTCCCTACCTAAGAAAACTGAAATCAAATGGTGAGTTCCTGGAACAAAAAATCCTCCGAACCCAAGGCAGGGCGAGGTGGTGGTCTTTGTTGATCACATAGGCCGTGGCTTCAAACCGCCAGGGTCAAAGTTTTACTGAGATGTGCTTGCGAGCTTCCAACTTCATCTGCAAGATATTGGTCCCAACTCGGTCTCAAATTTATGCAACTTCCAGGTCTTCTGTGAAGTATATTTACAAGAAGAACCAACCACAGAGCCGTTCCGGGATTTCTTCCACTTAAACCGGCGCACAGAGTTTGTAAATGGACCGAACACAGAACTTGTTGGTCTCTCGATTCAAAAGCGGAAAGAAGTTGAATTTCCTCATGCCAAACATCATAGTTACCCAAAGGAATGGAACCAAACTTGGTTTTATTGCAGAGACACTTCGCCTGAAGATGAAAATCCCCTCCCCGGCTTTTGTGATCATAGACTATCCAACACCCACCCCATGCCACAATGCCTGAGCTCTTCAGAAAGGGAAAAATACGCTCCTCAACTCGCCAAACTCCGAGCCTTTATGGCGAACGGTTTAACAGGCATGGACTTTGTGCGCTGTTGGATATCCTGGAGTATCTTGCCGCTAAGCCGGCGTCCGGGTTTAATGTGTGAATACACCGGTGAGGTTGACGACCCTCAACGCCACTTCAACATCCAATTATCTGAGGAAGAAATCACTGAAGGTGTAAAGAAGATTCTGAATGAATCGGAACTGATCTATAGTCAAACTGGTCTGAGTCCCTTCTATGCCAAGAACAAACCGCCTACTGTAAGCATTATATTTCCCCCTCATCTCTAATATTTTTAGCTTATGCAACCTGTAATCCTTCTTCTTTGTATATAGGGAGATGACCACTTCTAGAAACGGAAAACCGTAGAGAAAGCGGCAAAGCCGACTGGAGACAAAGCGGTCAAGCCATCCCGCTCAAAGACCAAAGCCGTAAAACGGATATCAAAACGGAAAACGGATGACCGAATTAATATGGAGCTTTATGATGATACTGATGATCCAGAAGTTGAGGTAGAACATGACTCACTTGGCTCTCTTTTCATGCATCTCATTAACAATGATCTTCCTCAGGAGGACACAGAAGCTAGTCAAGCTGATGATGTAGAGGTAATTACCCTTTCCTCCGGTTCGGACTCTATGCCAACAAAAAGAACTCGCCAAGCAGTCCGAAAAGTAAGCTTTTCTCATCCTCTTGCTCACTTGGATCCAACATTTATTTTGAAGACTCAGCAGCATGAAGCTCGTCGGACAACCTGGCACAGTGGCCAACAGGTCACTTCCGCCGGTTTACCTGATACTCCGGTTCGGAAGCGCCGGTCTATGGTCTCTCCTACTTCTGACCATTCTTACCCCAAGGCAGGTTATTTCAGACAGCCTCTTAATCCGTCCGATTCAAATTATCAGGTGACACCTCCTTCATCTTCTGGTGAATCGACAGCAACTCAACTCCCCCTTTGAAAATTGTGGCTGGGTAAGTTGTAAAAACCTTTCCTTTCAATGCACCATAAATCCTTTGAATAGGATGTTAATCCTCTTTTATTCTGTTTGCAGGGCCAAAGCCAGACCCAGTAAGAAAGCTCGGACCACCAATCCGCTCGAAAATCCGGTCGCCGAAGAAGAAGAACCAAGAGGTGAACCGGAACAAACTCGTGAACCGGAAAGTCCCCATCCTGAAGTTGCTTCTGATAACCCGCCCCTTGAAGGCCAAAACACTGATGAACCAGCAGACGCTGATCCTGCCGCGCCTGATGCTGAACCGGCAGAACCAAACCGGGCTAGTCCGGTGAAAGATGCTGAAATTCCAATATCATCAACCAAAAACTCTGAAGGCCAAGGTGATGACGTTATTATTACTGGAATGGGCCACAGCTCTCCTAGCCATCCCGTCATTTTGGCTCAACACAGTGCCAAAGAAGAACAAGCTGCCAGGGAGAAAGGTAAATGGAGTAGCGATTTATCAAGCTATGCTCATCTTAATGCTCATGAGCTCCATTCTGGCTTCTTGAACTGTCTGCACTCAAACCGGGATTATGAAGCTGGTTTGGTGAACTTGATGAAAGAGCGATATGAGGTAAATTCCTCTCCCTTTGTTTATTGATTTATAGCTGAAATACTATCCCATGTAGCCCCCAAGGGCCGTTTTATGATTGTTAATCATAAACCGGGTCTTTGTAACACTTTAAGCATCTCATCATTGATCCTTGCAATGGCAGGTCTCTAATAATAGATAAGACTCATCTTGAAATAATTAGATAACTTTCTGTAGCATAGCTCCCAAAGGCCGGTTTAACTTTGGCAAGTTAATCCGGTTTTAATCCACGCATCCGTTTTAGAACAGACGCACATTAGCCCCCAAGTGTCAAGGATAATGCTTGCATTGTTCTAGAGACTTGTATAAAGTGTAGTACTTGAGAGCAAATAGGCATTATCCCCCAAGTATGAAGTGCATAACTTTGTTATATGCTTTGTTCTTAGCACATATATATGATGTTTGTTTAACATACCTTCAACGTGGCAGGCTGAATTGAGAAGCAAAGATGCCCGAAATTCTGATTTGCAAGAAAATGTCAAGTCACAACAAGCCGAGGCTGAAAAAGCCAAAGAGGAGCTGACCCAGGCCCTGGCCGTGATGGAAATGTTGAAAGAATCTTTCAACAAAGATCGTGCTAACTAGGAAATCGAGAAATCCGGTTTAACCAAAAGAGTTGTAGACGCCGATGCAGCCCTGAAGCCAGTGGTAGATGAACTAGCCGGTTTGAAACACCAAATCAATGCTATGACCTCTGCTATCTTTGGTAAGTACCTACTTTTATGTGTGTTACATAATTTGAGGAACATTATAACTGACAAAAATGTTGATAAAATCTTTGGCAGGTACCCGGATCGCTCATCTTGGCACAGATATGCGGATGAAACTCAAAGCGGCATACACATTGATCGAACAGCTATACTCTGGGTCTCAACGGGCTATTTGCACGACAGCTTATAACAAACCGGCTCCCACTTTGATTAAAGAAACTCTTGAGAAGTTGGCCATGTTACCAGCCCGCATCGCCGAGTTGAAGAAAGCAGCTGCCAGAGCCGGCGCTTTAACTGCACTTATTCGAGCAAAAGCCTGGATTCCAGATCTTGAAGCGGAAGACATCATCAAAGGATACCCAGGTGTTAAAGAAGATGGTTCCAATTTTGACAATGATGATCTCCGGCGGCTGACCAAACAGATGCGGCCAGCAGCCAGCAAGTTGGCTGATGATACAGATTTGTCCCATTTTCAACCGTTTTACAATGCGGAGGGGAAGAGGCAGCCGGCCGACATCCATGAAGTTGAAGAACTTGTGCCTCCGATTCGTAAGCACACTTATGCTCCTGATATTAACCCCTACAATCTTATCCATGAGGAAGGAGTGTTTCAAGTTTTAACGGGAATCGATTGGTCAATGGTTGATTTCCAGCGTCTGAGGAGGGATGAAGAAGTGCCCACACTGACTGACCCTCAACCATCGAACCGTCCAGACGAAGCATCCTAAACCGGTCGCCGGTTTACTGTCCACCGTGTGCTGATCTTGTGAGAAACAATTATACCATTGGAGCCGTTTTGAAGGCTTCTTGTAATAGGATAGCTAAAAAACTCCTTTATTTGCCATGCCATCGAGCATGTTCTGTAATGCCTCATGACAACTTGTGCCACCTTTGGAGATATATTTATGCATAACCCATGATGAAGTGTGTTCCTGGGTTTAACAACTTAAAAGTGTCTGGCGGTTTACCGCTAGACTGGTCAATATATCCAGGAAGTGTACATGACATAGATGAAATAATCAAAGTGTTTGTACAAAAAGCAGTATACATAACATACCTCATTGGTTGACCAACGATGTATACGGCAAAGGTGTAAATACCAATCCAGAGCGTTGATAACCTCATCTTTATACTGCCGGTTTATATATTAAATCGGACCGGGATAACTACCGAGTTTTCTTTATAACACTGGTGATTTAGTCAAACCAGACCGGGTCAATAAACACCGGTTTATAACTGTTCATGTGTCAACAACTTGTAGTTGAAAAGCAAGCCCGGTCAAGGACACCGATTTATCAAAAAATACTTATGAATTTCAACAAACAAAATTCAAACAGGAAAATATGCAAGGCTTTTTACGAGCTATCAGGCTCCAAATCAAGGCTTTTCATGCGCTGCCAGGCCTCTGAGTTAAATGATTTAACAAAGCCTTTTAAGATGGGCCGCCAATTAACCAATCATCGTTTTAACTTTAACAAGTTCAGGTTCTATAAAAGATTGACATGTCAAACGTTCGATGGGTCATACCAGGATTAGCTGGACAAGAGTGGCTTACTTGATGAAGGCAGGTTAACCCGGGTTTTTAGGTGAATACACCAGGCTTCCAAGTCGTGCGTTGATAGCCAATTACGAGGGTCCTTTCAAAATCTTTGTTGCTTTGCACAAAGAGCCCCCAAGTAACTTTGTGAGCTGTGCTCAGTGGGTGCCCATGATTGAGTTTGTGCTTTGTGCAACACTCTCTTTGGCCCCACATAATTTCCTTTCTGGCTAAACGCCTATCAAGAGGTGTAGCTGTGGTGTGATAACAACCAAGCCCCCTAGTGATATCCCTCTGTCGTTTCAAACCGATCAAGAGGTGTAGCTATGGTTCAGATATGACCAAACCCCCTAGTGATATTCTTTATATCCGTGCGACTGTAGAGACCGGTTTAAGAAAAAACTCCGCTTTGTCAGTAGAAACTCTTGTGAGCACACACATGATGTAAAAAGAACAGAGACCCCGCTTTAATGGAGGCTCCAGTTTATTATATAATATATACATTGTCATAAATATGTACATAGGAAGAGCCTATGGCTCAAGTATAGTAAGGCCGAAGAAGAGCTATGTTCCATGGCCGCTTGGTCTCCTCCTCCGATTGACATGAGTCTTTATGCTCTTGAACATCAATGAGGTAGTAAGACCCGTTGTGCAGATTTTTGCTAACCACAAAGGGTCCTTCCCAAGGTGGGGATAACTTGTGCATATCAGTCTGATCCTGGATGAGCCGGAGCACCAAATCGCCTTCTTGAAAGGTTCTGGTTTTAACCCGGCGGCTGTGATAACGTCGGAGATCTTGTTGATAAATCGCAGATCATGTTGCTGCAAGATGACGCTCTTCATCCAACAGGTCCAGAGAATCCTGACGTACCATCTCATTATCAGCTTCAACATAAGCTGTCACACAGGGCGAATCGTGACGGATGTCACTAGGAAGAACGGCCTCCGCTCCATAGACCATGAAGAAAGGTGTGTAACCCGTAGACCTATTGGGTGTGGTGTTGATGCTCCATAACACAGAAGGTAGCTCCTCAACCCAACAACACGGCGTCCGCTTTAAGGGAACCATAAGCCTGGGTTTGATACCCCGTAGAATTTCTTGATTTGCCCTCTCTGCCTGACCATTAGATTGGGGGTGAGCCACCGACGCTAGACCGAGCCGGATGTGCTCACGTTGACAAAACTCTTCCATCTCCCCTTTTGACAAGTTAGTGCCATTATCTGTTATAATGCTGTGTGGAAAGCCAAACTGGAATATCACCTTCTTGATGAATTGGACCGCCGTGGCTGCATCACACTTGCTGACTGGCTCTGCCTCCACTATCAACTGCTACTAACATGTGGGTATTTTTGTCCTTAGAGCGCTTGAAGGGTCCAACCATATCAAGCCCCCAAGTTGCAAACGGCCATGTAATTGGAATCATCCGCAATTCTTGAGCCGGAACGTGCGCACGGCGGGCAAATTTTTGTCATCCATCACATCTCTTGACTAAATCCTCCGCATCAGCATGCGCCGTCAACCAGTAAAAACCATGGCGAAAAGCTTTGGCAACCAAAGACTTTGACCCGGCATGGTGACCGCAATCCCCTTCATGGATTTCTCGCAAAATCTCACAACCTTCTTGAGGAGAAACATAGCATTGAATTGCTCCTGAAACACTGTAAGGATGTAACTCCCTGTTGAGTATGGTCATGGACTTTGAACGCCGGATTATCTGTCGGGCCAACGTTTCATCGTTTGGTAACTCGCCCCGGTTCATGTAAGCCAGATATGGGATCGTCCAATCTGGTATGGCATGCAGAGATGCCACCAACTGAGCCTCCGGATCAGGAATAGCCAAATCTTCTTCGGTTGGCACCTTGACTAATGGATTATGCAACACATCAAGAAAGACATTGGGCGGGACCAGTTTACACTGGGAACCAAGACGACTTAAAGCGTTCACCGTTTCATTCTTCCGCCGGTCTATATGGTCCACATGATAACCCTTAAAGTGACCAGCCACTGCGTCCACCTCTCGCTGATATGCAGCCATGAGTGGGTCCTTAGAGTCCCAAGTGCCAGACAACTGTTGAGCCACTAGATCTGAATCGCCGAAGCACTTAACCCGGCTCAAATTCATCTCCTTAGCCATCCGAAGACCGTGGAGCAAAGCCTCATATTCAGCTGCATTGTTAGTACAAGGGAACATTAAACGAAGGACGTAACAAAACTTGTCACCTCGTGGGGAAGTTAGTATGACTCCAGCCCCCGTGCCCTCCAACTGTCTGGATCCATCAAAATGAATAGTCCAATATGTATTATCTGGTTTCTCTTCAGGCGCTTGTAAATCTGTCCAATCATTGATGAAGTCCACGAGTGCCTGGGATTTGATCGCTGTGCGGGGTATATATTTGAGCCCATGAGATCCAAGCTCAATAGCCCACTTGGCAATCCGGCCAGTTGCCTCTCTGTTTTGAATTATATCGCCTAGAGGAGCTGAGCTGACCATTGTGATGGGATGGCCCTGAAAATAATGTTTAAGCTTCCGGCTTGCCATAAATACTCCATACACCAGTTTTTGCCAATGCGGATACCTCTGCTTTGACTCAATGAGCACCTTGCTGATATAATAAACCGGTCGTTGAACCGGATATTCCTTGCCAAGCTCCTTGCGCTCTACCACAATGGCCATGCTAACAGCCCGGGCATTAGTAGCCACATATAATAATAATGTCTCTTTATCGATCGGTGCTGCAAGCACGGGCGGTTCAGCTAGCTGCCTCTTCAGATCCTCGGACGCTTTATCAGCTGCCTCACTCCAGACAAAGTTATCTATTTTCTTGAGCATCTGATATAAGGGTATGGCCTTCTCTCCAAGGCGACTGATAAACCGTCTCAAGGCTGTAATCCGGCCGGCCAGACGTTGAACATCGTTGATACACGCCGGTTTAGCCAAGGATGTAATTGCTGCAATTTTTCCGGATTAGCCTCAATGCCTCTGTTTGACACCAAAAAATCCAAGAGTTTGCCTGCCGGGACACCAAAAACACACTTCTCCGGATTGAGCATCATCTTGTAAATCTGAAGATTGTCTAAGGTTTCTCTTAAATCCTCAATCAATGTTTCCTCCTTTTTGGACTTTACCACAATATCATCCACATATGCATGAACATTGCGCCCAATTTGTTTATGAAGGCAATTCTGAACACATCGCTAGTAAGTTGCCTGGGCACTCTTGAGTCCAAAAGGCATGGAAACATAGCAGAAGGCTCCAAAGGGAGTTATGAAAGTTGTGTTCTCCTAGTCCTTAACCGCCATTTTGATCTGATGATAACCAGAGTAAGCATCCAGAAAACACAAACGGTCATAACCCGCCGTAGCATCAATTATCCGATCAATGCGAGGGAGAGCAAAGGGGTCTGCAGGGCAAGCCTTGTTTAAATCTGTGTAGTCCACACACATGCGCCAAGTGCCATTTTTCTTAAGAACCAGCACCGGATTAGCTAACCACTCTGGATGAAAAACCTCGACAATAAACCCTGCGGCCAACAGACGGGCTACCTCTTCACCGATAGCCTTACGTCTCTCTTCATTGAAGCGGCGGAGGAACTGCCGGACCGGTTTAAACTTAGGATCAATGTTGAGTGTGTGCTCAGCGAGTTCCCTCGGTACACCTGGCATGTCAGAAGGTTTCCATGCAAAGATGTCCCGATTCTCACAGATGAACTCAATGAGTGCGCTTTCCTATTTGGGATCCAGGTTAGCGCTGATGCTGAACGGTTTGGATGAATCGCCAGGAACAAAGTCAACCATCTTGGTGTCTGTAGCCGATTTGAACTTCAGCGTCGGATCATGTTCCGTAGTCGGCTTTTTCAAAGAGGTCATGTCTGCCGGATCAACTTGCTCCTTATAGAATTTCAACTCCTCCGTGGCACAAACCGACTCAGCATAAGCCGCATCACCTTCCTCACACTCCAAAGCAATCTTTCTGCTTCCATGTACTGTGATAGTCCCCTTATGACCTGGCATTTTAAGCTGTAGATAAACATAACACGGCCTCGCCATGAATTTAGCATAGGCCGGCCGGCCAAACAAGGCGTGGTACGGTCTTTTGATCTTTACCACCTCAAATGTCAATGTTTCTAACCTTGAATCATAGTCATCTCCAAAAGCTACCTCCAAAGCTATCTTGCCAATAGGATATGCAGACTTACCAGGCACCACACCATGAAAGACCATATTCGACGGTTTAAGATTCTTATCTGTCAACCCCATACGGCGGAATGTATCATAATATAAAATGTTGATGCTAATTCCCCCATCCATGAGTACTTTGGTAAACTTGTATCCCCCAACTTGAGGGGCTACTACCAGGGCCAAGTGACCTGGATTGTCAACCCGGGGTGGGTGATCCTGTCTACTCCATAGAATAGGTTGATCAGACCAGCGTAAATATTGAGGTACTGCCGGTTCAACAGAGTTTACTGCCCTTTTTGTGAAGCTTCTGATCACGCTTACACAAACTAGTAGTGAAGACATGATATTGCCCGCTATTTAGCTGCTTGGGATTGCTCTGATAACCCGACTGCTGCTGCTGCTGATTCCCCTGATGGTTGTAACCACCCTGGTTACTTTGGTGCCCTTGATTGATGTGTCCAGTTTGGTTGCCTTGAAATCCTAAACCGGAACCGCCACCTCCGTAGCCCGGCCCATGGAAACCTCCTCCTGAACCGCCGAGCGGGTTGTTATCATACTAGAACATATTGGAATTCTTGAAATCCCGCATGATATAACAGTCCTTCCAAAGATGTGATGATGGCTTCTCCTTTGATCCATGCTTTGGACAGGGCTGATTTAACAGGCGCTCCAAATTAGGGCCTGAACCTCCGCCCCTCTAGGGCTGCTTGCCCTTACGGCGCTGGCCATTCTCCTGTGCATTGGTGTTAGCAACAAAGTCCAAGCTGCTGTCAGCCTTGCGCTTACCGCTGTTTCCATGGCCTGCCGGATTATGCTGCTGACCCTTGGCATTGCCGTTCTTCTTACCTTTCCCCGGTTTATCCTCCTTTGAGTCCGGGTCCTTGGTATTATCTAAATCGACGTATTTAACCAAAGCGGCCTTGAGTGTTGACATATCATTGCAGTGACATTTGAGTCTTCCCAACTTCTGTTTGAGTGGTAAGAAACGACAATTGCCCTCCAATGTTAACACTGCAATGTCTGCATTGATACGATCTGATGAATGCAAAATCGCTGAGACCCGTTTGACCCAATGGGTCGTGGACTCCCCTTCCTCTTGGACACAAGCGGCCAGATCCATGATTGACATCGGCTGCTTACAAGTATCTTTGAAGTTCTGGATAAACCGGTGCTTTAACTCAGCCCATGATCCGACAGAATTGGTTGGTAAGCTCTTCAACCAAGTGCGAGCTGTTCCTTCCAACATCATGGTGAAATATTTAGCACACACTACCTCATCCACATCTAACATCTCCATTGCCATATCATAGCTCTCCACCCATGCCTCTGGTTGCAAATCGGCAGTGTAATTTGGTACCTTACGAGGTCCCTTGAAATCCTTGGGCAGTCTCACATTACGCAAAGCGGGGGTAAGACATGGCACCCCTAAGGAACTGAACACCACACCTGGCTCCACTGAGGCCGTAGGGTGAACCGGAGTATGTTGTCGTGCTCCATGTCGAGCTGCCAACTCGGCCTCCCGACGTGCGCGGCCATGGTCCACAACATCCTGCGCATTAGCGCCTCCCCCCGCCAGGTTGTTTCCTCGTGGTGAATTTTGGCGACGTGCACTACTGGACACGGCCGGTTCGTCCTCCACGTGTCTGCTATAGCTCCGGCTTGGACGGGGAGTGGAATGAATCCTCTCACGACTGTGTGAATACGCCTGCTGTTGATTTAGTGCTGTTTGAAGGAGATCCCTGGCCCGACGTGCTTCCACCGCAACTGGTGACTCGCTGTCGGTTGGGAGGGCCTCTAGGCGTGAAGCGGCAGCCACAATGTTGTCCAACGGGTTGGAATAATGCCCCGGAGGTGTTGGTACATATTGTGGCACAACATTGTTCTGGTGAGGCGGGTCCATCGGGCGCGGTTGAACCGGCGCCCCTGTTCCCGGTGCCTCCGCCCGGTCTAGTATGGGTTGGTTACCAGCTCCTGCTCCTGGCGTGTTGAAGAGATTCTGCGACTCATAAACAGACGGGAGACGTGATCGGTACCTTCTTCTCATGACTTCCTCTGAAGCATTCTGATCTAGCCTAATCCGGTAGGCCTGTGCTTCCAATTCAGCCCGCTCTGTAGCCATCCTAGCATTTTCTGTCGCCAGGTCCACTTTAGCCTAGGCTATCTGATCTTTCACCTTCGCAATCTCCGCATTGTGCTGATCCCTGGCTGCTGCATCCACCTCTGCGGCCATCAACGTTGCCAAAGCATCAAACAAATCAGACAGGACTTGGGCTGGAGGCGGCGCTGAGCTTCCTGCCCCTATTGGTGTGGCCATTGTTGAACCGGAGAGCATTGCCGCGATGGTAGATGAATGAGGCGCTGATTGTGTGCCGGCCATTAAGATGGTGGCCCGGTTTGGCAAATCAGGGGAGTCCGGGATACTGTTACCCTCGGATCGTCCATCAATCCGGCCGTCCTGCAACTGGTAAAGTGATTCGGTCTCTCCAGAAGACTCGCCATCAGAACAGACCACAGTCTTTCCATTGGACACCGGCCCATCCTCGTACCTCGATCCATGGATGACACCCACGAACACATGCCTTGCCTCAGGCTGAACCGGCGAAGAACTTGCCTGCCGAGCCGTTTCGATGATGTCGGTGCAGATGTCCGGCTCAGGGGCCGGTTCGCCGATCTTGCCGATGAAGACGTGAATCCCACCAAAGGGGACACGGTACCTGTATTCGATTGAATCGGCCTCGGGGCCCCATCCTGCATTGTCGATGTAGAGCTTGCCGCGACGACTCTTCGTCATCCGGCCCATAGTGTATCCCTTAAGTCCATCGAAGCTGCCCTTCAAGAACTCAAAACCATCGTGCGATAGCCCCACGTTGGGCGCCAACTGTCGTGGGTTTGTCACGGCAGATGTCCTTGTGAAGGGACTTAGTCGTGGAGCCATCGCTACGGGCTAGCTTAAAGGTGTTAAACTGGACAAGGGGACACGGGGTGTTTTATACTAGTTCGGCCCCTTCGAGGAAGGTAAAAGCCTACGTCTAGTTGTGATTGGTATTTCTAGGGTTTTGAAGGCCAGGGAGCGAATCCGCTTTGTCTGGCTCTCGAGTTGTTGTCTGTCCCTAAACCACGGCTGGGTCGTCCCTTTATATTCATAGGTTGACGCCCGCCGGGCTACAGATTCCCGAAGCTGGATCATAAACGTGTACGGTTCGGTCTCTACTCTTCCTACCTTACAATACAAGTTACATGACTAGGTCGGTTTACATTTACAGGCCGTAACCCGCCTTTGAGCCTTGGGCCTTCCGTAAAGCGCCACCATCCTTGCATCTTCATGGGCTTCCAATCTTCAAATAGTCAACCCGGCTACATAAGGCCGGTTTACCTCCCGTAGTAATATCCCCAACAGGATCCATGTATGAGAACAAAGTGTGGACTTTGGTTGACTTGACCGATGATCGGCAAGCTATAGAAAATTAATGAATCTTCAAGAGGAAGATAGACACTGATAGTAGTGTTACTATCTACAAAGCTAGACTTGTCAAAAAAGGTTTTGACAAAGTTCAAGGTGTTGACTACGATGAGATTTTCTCACTCATAGCGATGCTTAAGTATGTCCGAATCATGTTAGCAAATTGCCACATTTTATGAAATCTAGCAAATGGATGTCAAAACTACATTCCTTAATGGATTTCTTAAAGAATAGTTGTATATGATGCAACCAGAAGGTTTTGTCAATCCTAAAGGTGCTAACAAAATGTGCAAGCTCTAGCGATCCATCTATGGACTGGAGCAAGCATCTCAGAGTTGGAATATACAATTTGATGAGTTGACCAAAGCATATAGTTTTATACAGACTTGTGGTGAAGCCTGTATTTACAAGAAAGTGAGTGGGAGCACTACAACATTTCTGATAAATATATGTGAATGACATATTGTTGATCGGAAATAATGTCCAATTTTTTGGAAAGCACAAAGTAGTATTTGAAAGGAGTTTTTCAAATAAAGACCTCAGTGAAGTTACTTACATATTGAGCATCAAGATCTATAGAGATAGGTCAAGACGCTTGATAAGTTTTTCCAATGAGTACATACCTTGACAAGATTTTGAAGTAGTTCAAAATGGAATAGTCAAAGAAAGAGTTCTTACCTATGTTACAAGGTATGAAATTGAGTAAGACTCAAAGCCCGACCACGGCAGAAGATAGAAAGAGAATGGAAGTCATTCCCTATGCGTCAACCATAGTTTCTATAAAGTATGCCATGCTGTGTACCAGATCTATTGTATACCCTACACTATGTTTAGCAAGGGAGTACAATAGTGATCTAGGAGTAGATCACTGCACAGCGGTCAAAATTATCCTTAGTGGAATAAGGATATGTTTCTCAATTATGGAGGTGACAAAAGGTTCGTCGTAAAGGTTTACGTCAATGCAAATTTTGACACTAATCGAGATGACTCTAAGTCTCAATCTGGATACATTTCGAAAGTGGGAGCAATTAGCTAGAGTAGCTCCGTGCAGAGCATTGTTGACATAGAAATTTGCAAAATACATACGGATCTGAATGTGGCAGACACGTAGACTAAACTTCTCTCACAAGCAAAACATGATCACACCTTAGTACTCTTTGGGTGTTAATCACACAGCGATGTGAACTAGATTGTTGACTCTAGTAAACCCTTTGGGTGTTGGTCACATGACGATGTGAACTATGGGTGTTAATCACATGGTGATGTGAACTATTGGTGTTAAATCACATGGCGATGTGAACTAGATTATTGACTCTAGTGCAAGTGGGAGACTGAAGGAAATATGCCCTAGAGGCAATAATAAAGTTATTATTTATTTCCTTATTTGATGATAAATGTTTATTATTCATGCTAGAATTGTATTAACCGGAAACTTGATACATGTGTGAATGCATAGACAAATAGAGTGTCACTAGTATGCCTCTACTTGACTAGCTCGTTGAATCAAAGATGGTTACGTTTCCTAGCTATAGACATGAGTTGTCATTTGATTAACGGGATCACATCATTAGGAGAATTGTGTGATTGACTTGACCCATTCCATCAGCTTAGCACTTGATCGTTTAGTATGTTGCTATTGCTTTCTTCATGACTTATACATGTTCCTATGACTATGAGATTATGCAACTCCCGTTTACCGGAGGAACACTTTGTGTGTTACCAAACATCACAACGTAACTTGGTGATTATAAAGGTGCTCTACAGGTGTCTCCTAAGGTACTTGTTGAGTTGGCGTATTTCGAGATTAGGATTTGTCACTCCGATTGTCGGAGAGGTATCTCTGCGCCCACTCGGTAACACATCACTTAAGCCTTGCAAGCATTGCAACTATGAGTTAGTTGCAGGATGATGTGTTATGGAACGAGTAAAGAGACTTGCCGGTAACGAGATTGAACTAGGTATTGAGATACCGACGATCGAATCTCGGGCAAGTAACATACCGATGACAAAGGGAACAACGTATGTTGTTATGCGGTTTGACCGATAAAGATCTTCGTAGAATACGTAGGAGCCAATATGAGCGTCCAGGTTCCGCTATTGGTTATTGACCGGAGATGTGTCTCGGTCATGTCTACATGGTTCTCGAACCCGTAGGGTCCGCACGCTTAATGTTCGGTGACGATTTGTATTATGAATTATGTGATTTGATGTACCGAAAGTAGTTCGGAGTCCCGGATGAGATCGGGGACACGACAAGGTGTCTCGAAATGGTCGAGACGTAAAGATCGATATATTGGACGACTATATTGGGACATCGGAAAGGTTCCGAGTGATTCGGGTATTTTTCGGAGTACCGGAGAGTTACGGGAATTCGTATGGGGCCTTAATGGGCCATACGGGAACGGAGAGAAAGGCCTCAAAAGTTTGTCGCACCCCTCCCCATGGTCTGGTCCGAATTGGACTAGGGAAGGGGGGCGCCCCCTTCCTTCCTTCTCCTTTTCCCTTCCCCTTTTCCTATTCCATATGGGTGTAGGACTCCTCCAGGGCGTGCCATAGGGGCCGGCCCTCTCCTCCTCCTCCACTCCTTTATATACGGGGAGGGAGGCACCCCTTGGAGACACAACAATTGATCTCTTGGATCTTTTAGCCGTGTGCGGTGCCACTCTCCACCATAGTCCACCTCGATAATATTGTAGCGGTGCTTAGGCGAAGCCCTGCGACGGTAGAACATCAACATCGTGACCACACCGTCGTGCTGACGGAATTCTCCCTCAAAGCTCTTCTAGATCAGAGTTCGAGGGACGTCATCGAGTTGAACATGTGCAGAACTCGGAGGTGTCGTGCGTTCGGTACTTGATCGGTCGGATCGTGAAGATGTACAACTACATCAACCGCGTTGTGCTAACGCTTCCGCTTTCGGTCTACGAGGGTACGTGGACACACTCTCCTCTCTCGTTGCTATGCATCACCATGATCTTGCGTGTGCATAGGAATTTTTTTGAAATTACTACGTTCCCCAACACCAAACTCTTAAAGATTATGGGATCTATGTGAAACATGTTCCATTGCTTTGTGACAATGAAAGTGCTATTAAGATTGTTCACAATCCCTGATACGTCTCCAACCTATCTATAATTTTTGATTGCTCCATGCTATATTATTTACTGTTTTGAATGTTTATGGGCTTTATTATACACTTTCATATCATTTTTGGGACTAACATATTAACCCAGAGCCCAGTGCCAGTTTCTATTTTTACCCTGTTTTAGGGTTTCGAAGAAAAGGAAATTTAAATGGAGTCCAATTGACCTGAAACTTCACGCAACTCATTTTTGGAAGGAAAGAAGACTTGGAGTGCACGTCGGGGGATCTGCGAGGAGGTCACGAGGCAGGGGGCGCACCCACCCCCTGGGCGCGCCCTCCACCCTCATGAGCCCCTCGTGGCTCCCCTGACGTACTTCTTCCACCTATAGATCTCCATATACCCTAAAAACATCCAGGAACACAATAGATCGGGAGTTCCGCCGCCAGAAGCCTCCGTAGCCACCGAAAGCCAATCTAGACCCATTCTGGCACCCTGCCGGAGGGGGCAATCCCTCTCCGGTGTCCATCTTCATCATCCTGGTGCTCTCCATGACGAGGAGGGAGTAGTTCTCCCTCGGGGCTAAGGGTATGCACCAGTAGCTATGTGTTTGATCTCTCTCTCTCTCTCTCTCTCTCTCTCTCTCTCTCTCTTCTCATGTTCTTGAGGTGATACGATCTTGATGTATCGCGAGCTTTGCTATTATATTTGGATCCTATGATGTTTCTTCCCCCCTCTACTCTCTTGTAATGAATTAAGTTTCCCCTTTGAAGTTATCTTATCGGATTGAGTCTTTAAAGATTTGAGAACACTTGATGTATGTCTTGCCATGGATATCTGTGGTGACAATGGGATATCACGTGATACACTTGATGTATGTTTTGGTGATCAACTTGCGGGTTCCGCCCATGAACCTATGCATAGGGGTTGGCACACGTTTTAGTCGTGATTCTTCGGTAGGAACTTTGGGGCACTCTTTGAGGTTCTATGTGTTGGTTGAATAGATGAATCTGAGATTGTGTGTCGCATATCGTATAATCATACCCACGGATACTTGAGGTACATTGGAGTATCTAGGTGACATTAGGGTTTTGGTTGATTTGTGTCTTAAGGTGTTATTCTAGTACGAACTCTAGGGCTGTTTGTGACACTTATAGGAACAGCCCAACAGATTGATTGGAAAGAATAACTTTGAGGTGGTTTCGTACCCTACCATAATCTCTTCGTTCGTTCTCCGCTATTAGTGACTTTGGAGTGACTCTTTGTTGCATATTGAGGGATAATTATATGATCCAATTATGTTATCATTGTTGAGGGAACTTACACTAGTGAAAGTATGAACCCTAGGCCTTGTTTCCTATCATTGCAATACCGTTTACGCTCACTTTTATCATTCGTTACCTTGCTGTTTTATATTTTCAGATTACAAAAACTATTATCTACCATCCATATACCACTTGTATCACCATCTCTTCGCCGAACTAGTGCACCTATAAAATTTACCATTGTATTGGGTGTGTTGGGGACACAAGAGACTCTTTGTTATTTGGTTGCAGGGTTGCTTGAGAAAGACCATCTTCATCCTACGCCTCCTACAGATTGATAAACCTTAGGTCATCCACTTGAGGGAAATTTGCTACTGTCCTACAAACCTCTACACTTGGAGGCCCAACAACGTCTACAAGAAGAAGGTTGTGTAGTAGACATCAAGCTCTTTTCTGGCGCAGTTGCCGGGGAGGTGAGTGCTTGAAGGTATATCTTTAGATCTTGCAATCAAATCTTTTTGTTTCTTGTTTTATCACTAGTGTAGTTTATGAAAGAAAACTATAAAAAATGGAATTAAGTTTGTCTCATACGCTTCACATTTTTAATATCTTTCGTGAGTATGATGGAAAGGATAATTGTGCTCAAGTGCTAGAAGAAGAAATCTGTAAAGTGTTTGCCATTAAATATTTGAATTATGAGCATGATTGCAATGTTGTTAGTATGAATTCCTTGAATATCCATGATGCTAATGATATGCAAAGCCACAAGCTTGGGGAAGCTATGTTTGATGAAGATGATATTTTTTGTCCCCCAAGCTTTGATGAGCAAATTTATTATGATGAAAGCATGCCTTCTATCTATGATGATTATTGTAATGACACGTATGCTTTAAAGAATAATGATAACAATGAAACTTGTTATCTTGATTTCAATTTTCAATCACATGATAATTATTTTGTTGAGTTTGCTCCCACTATTATTCATGAGAAGAATCTTGCTTATGTGGAGAGTAGTAAATTTTCTATGCTTTTAGATCATGAAAAGAATGCTTTAGGTGCTGCTTATATTGTTGAATTTATTCATGATGCTACTGAAAATTATTATGAGGGAGGAATATATGCTTGTAGGAATTGCAATAATATCAAGTTTCCTCTCTATGTGCTTAAAGTTTTTAAGTTATGCTTGTTTTTCCTTCCTATGCTAGTTGATTATTGTTCCCGTAAGTTGTTTGCTCACAAAATACCTATGCATAGGAAGTATGTTAGACTTAAATGTGCTAGTCATATTCTTCACGATGCTCTTTTAATGTTACAATCCGTATCCTTTATGTGAGCATCATTGAAATCATCATGCCTAGCTAGGGGCATTAAACGATAGCGCTTGTTGGGAGGCAACCCAACTTTATTTTAGTTCCTTGCTTTTTGTTCCTGTTTAGTAATAAATAATTCATCTAGCCCCTATTTAGATGTGGTTTTATTCTTTTAATTAGTGTTTGTGCCAAGTAGAACCTTTGGGAAGACTTGGGGAAAGTCTAGTTGATCATGCTGTCAAAAACAGAAACTTTAGCGCTCACGAGAATTGCTGCCATTTTTATTTGGAGAGTATTATTTAGTTAATTACTTTTGAATATTATTAATAGATCAATTCCTCAGGTCCAGCAATTTATTTTAGAATTTTTGGGGTTCCAGAAGTATACGTTTGATCCATATTACTACAGACTGTTCTGTTTTTGACAGATTCTATTTTTCGTGTGTTGTTTGCTTATTTTGATGAATCTATGGCTAGTAAAATAGTTTATAAACCATAGAGAAGTTGGAATAAAGTAGGTTTAACACCAAAATAAATAAAGAATGAGTTCATTACAGTACCTTGAAGTGGTGATTTATTTTCTTATACTAACGGAACTAACGAGTTTTCTACTTTAAGTTTTGTGTTGTGAAGTTTTCAAGTTTTGGGCAATGATTCGATGGACTATGGAATAAGGAGTGGCAAGAGCCTAAGCTTGGGGATTCCCAAGGCACCCCAAGTTAATATTCAAGGACAACCAAAAGCCTAAGCTTGGGGATTCCCTGGAAGGCATCCCCTCTTTCGTCTTCGTTCATCGGTAAATTTACTTGGAGCTATATTTTTATTCGCCACATGATATGTGTTTTGCTTGGAGCATCATTTTATTTCATTTTGTTTTGCTTGCTGTTTTAATAAAATACCAAGATTTGAAATTATTAAATGTTAGAGAGTCTTCACATAGTTGCATAATTATTCAACTACTCATTGATCTTCACTTATATCTTTCGGAGTAGTTTGTCATTTGCTCTAGTGCTTCACTTATATCTTTTAGAGCATGGTCGTAGTTTTATTTTGAAGAAATAGATGAACTCTCATGCTTCACTTAGATTATTTTGAGAGTCTTAATAACATGTTAATTTGTTTAAATAATCCTAATATGCTAGGTATTCAAGATTAGTAAAATTTTCTTATGAGTGTGTTGAATACTAAGAGAAGTTTGATGCTTAATGATTGTTTTGAGATATGGAGGTAATAATATCAAAGTCGTGCTAGTTGAGTAGTTGTGAATTTGAGAAATACTTGTGTTGAAGTTTGCAAGTCTCGTAGCATGCACGTATGGTAAACGTTATGCAACAAATTTGAAACATGAGGTGTTATTTGATTGTCCTCCTTATGAGTGGCGGTCGGGGACTAGCGATGGTCTTTTCCTACCAATATATCCCCCTAGGAGCATGCGCGTAGTGCCAAGGTTTTTGATGACTTGTAGATTTTTGCAATAAGTATGTGAGTTCTTTATGACTAATGTTGAGTCCATGGATTATACGCACTCTCACCCTTCCATCCTTGCTAGCCTCTTCGGTACCGTGCATTGCCCTTTCTCACATTGAGAGTTGGCGCAAACTTCGCCGGTGCATCCAAACCCCGTGATATGATACACTCTTTCACACATAAACCTCCTTATATCTTCCTCAAAACAGCCACCATACCTACCTATTATGGCATTTCCATAGCCATTCCGAGATATATTGCCATGCAACTTTCCATCATTCCGTTCATCATGACACATTCATCATTGTCATATTGCTTAGCGTGATCATGTAGTTGACATAGTATTTGTGGCAAAGCCACCGTGTCATGACCTGATTTTCTAGACATTGATTTCCAGAAAATGGCCGTCGTGCTCACCAGCCCCAGGATTACTGTTAGCTGATGAGGCACCAACTTGATACAGAAATTCCAAGCAAAAATACAAAATATGTAGTACAAGACCATTCTGGCCTGTGAGTACAACAATTGGGTTTCTAGTGGTTGATGGCAGAAGCGGTTTGTGGGTCATCAGTGTCTATGGGACTCCATTTCCCACAGGAACAGCTGACCAGGTTAACTCCTATCTTCGCGAGGCTGCTATCACCGTTGCTTAGGTCCCGAGGCTGTCATCGCCACGCTCCTCTCCAAGCAAGCAATCTGGCCAAGACAATAGCCAGGGACAAGCCAGTGAGTACTTTGAATGTACTCGCACACATTAAGAACACAGGTATAATATAATTGATAATCATGCACTGAAAAATTCCATGATCACATCGTCAGTCATAAATAAAACATCTTTTATGCATGCAAGCAGGTTATTTTCATGCAACATGAATAAGCAGTAAAAGAGTGGGAATAAAATGCCGCAGTCGGGCGTATGAGAGACACCACATAAAGGGATTTAAAAGAAATGCCACAGTCGGGCGTCTGAGCGACACCACATAAAGGGCTTTAAACGAAATGCCACAGTCGGGCGTCTGAGCGACACCACATAAAGGGCTTTAAAAGAAATGCCACAGTCGGGCGTCTGAGCAATACCACATAAAGGGCTTTAAAAGAAATGCCACAGTCGGGCGTCTGAGCGACACCACATAAAGGGCTTTAAAAGAAATGCCACAGTCGGGCGTCTCAGCGACACCACACAAAGGGCTTATAAAATAAATAATCACAATGAATATCCAGGAGGTAGAACCGTCCCAGGGATACTCGATAATACAGATAATGCAACGGGTTAGTCCATCACAAAATAATAATCATGGTCCTCACAAGTAACTAGTCGGTATCCAAGTTTGGTTTAACCATATCTCCTCCGAAGGCCGACACTAAGACCAACACTTGACCCATCCCAGACTGTAATCCTTAACCATGGACACGGCTATTCGAATAGGTTTAATCTCTATAGAGGGTGTACTCTTTACCCACGAGTAACGGATTCCTTTAGTCCATCGGGACTAATTCCGTCTATAGCCTTTTTGTTGAAAACACGCCTAACTTGCACACACCAGCTTAACTCATCGGTGTCTGGAATCACCCACGACACTTGTTAAGCAAAACTCTAAGTGGGTAGGCTACAACCTCGCGTAGCATGGGATCAAATTTATATCGCGCGCTCTAAGGGGTGGCCTCCCCTCTCGGTCCCAACCGGAAACACCCATGCCCCCGGACCAAGTGGCCTGCCTACCGGCTACAACCGATATCTTCCACCATGGCCTCTCTGTACGGTGTGTGCTTGAAAGGGGTTGACGACTTACTGAACCGTACCCTACCAGCAGCAGGGACAAGTGGTAGTACAAAACAAGTATGGGGGTTACTGGAACAAGACTCGATCTACGGTCGACTCAGGAGGTTTATAAATTCCCTGCATGATATGTATAACAAATATATTTCAACCAACAAAATCACCACTCAACATACCTTACCATGCCATACCGGACATAACCGTCCCGACGAAGACCGGCGATAAGCTCACGCCTACCCAAGGCAAAGGCTTTCTCGGATTTCTTTCCGGCATGCATGCAAGGCACATGAGGATGATTACCATCACAAGTATATTCATTTCCAACAGCAAGGAAATCACTAATATGCCTTCATGCAAATGATCACATCGCCACATAAAATAACGAGTTCTCCGAAATGAGATGGTGTTATAAACGAGTCAACTAACACACCAAAAATATTATGTCGGGGTTCAGAATGCTTGCCTTCATGGTGTGGAAGGGCAGGGTGCACTCCAAATCTTTTGAAAGCTTTCTTCTCTTCCAAAATCCTATTTTCAAAAATATGCAAATAACACATATTTCAAAAACAGTACAAAAAGTTGTTTTGGAAAATTTTCAAATAAATCTTAAAATAAACTAGACAGAATTTGAGAGATGTAGGAAAAAGAATCAATTCATTTCGAGTTATATTTAAAAAGTTATAGCCAGTCAAAGATTTGGTCAAAATCTGTTTTGAATAAAATCAGAAAAAGAAAACGGTTCAAACGAGATTACGCTTTCGGGCAGAGAAAACGTACTACGGGTTTTACGCCTCCACTTATCCAGCATGGACCGTGCGGGGAGTCACTGACAGTGGGTCCAGGGGGCCCACTAGTCAGGTTTGACTAGTCCCCACTCCCTCCTCTTCTCTGCCTGAGCAGAGGCGGGAGATCCGACGATTGTCGCCGGCGAACGGCGGTTCTTCGCGGGCATCTGAATGCAGGGATGGATCCGCCACTCCTAGGCGGTCCTCCCGGTGGTTGTAGGGTCGTCGGGGGTGGAGGGAATCGCCGACGGCGAGCTTCACGGCGGCCGGTGGCTTCGGGAGTTTTGGGCGTTTGAACTATGGTGGCTCCCGGTCGGGTTTGAGTAGCTGGGCGGCTCCGCAAGTCGAAGTGGAGTCATTTGGTGGCGTTGGACGGACGGGAGGGGCTCTGGTTGTGGTGAATGGAGCTGGGACGTGGCGACGGCCGAACCGGCCGGAGTTGGGGAAGACGGCTTTCCCCCGATGATTGCTGGTTGTGGGGGTGCCATGGGGGTGGCCTGAGGTCGCCTGAGTGCTCGGACGAGCCCGGGGGCGTCCTTTTATAGCGCGACGAGGTCGGTTCCACGGCGGTGGATAAGGCTGCCGGTGACCAACGTTCTGTAGCTTGCAGAGCAACGTGGCGGGGCTGGGGATGGCGGCAAGAGCTAGCGGACGAGCGGGCACTGCTCCAGGGACGAGCTGGCGAGCGGGAGAAGCTTGGCGGCGCCGACATGAGCAGGGGCTGTCGGGCGGCCGTGGCGGCTAGCTCCTGGCCTGCCGGGGACGTGGCGAGGGCTCTTGGCGTGTTGTGGTGGGAAGGGAGCGAGTGGCGTGGCTCTGCAGAGCGGGCAAGGCCAGGGGCGCGACGCGTCGGCTCGGCACGGCACGTGCAAAACGCGTGCTCTGCTCGCGCCCAGAGCATGCATGAAACGTGCTCGACGAAATGCCATGGCATGCTGGGGGTTCCAAACCGCAAGAGGGTTAGCAGGGTGGGGCTATAGGCTAGGGAAACACCATTGGACAGGCTGGTTTGGTCAGGGGATCAAGTTCATAGAGCAAACACAAACCCATGTCAAAACTGATCATGCCCATAAGGTGTTTGACGAAATGCTAAGGGCACTTAGGCAGGTCTTGGAGTGGCCAAAAACTCCAGATGGTGGTCTCTTTAGATGAATAAGAGGGTGGTGAGGTTAGTTTGTGAAAATCACAAACTTGTTAGTGCAAGTTTTGCAAAACAACAATTCTGGACAGGAGATAAATGGCATTATTTCATGAACCAAAATTATTCAAATGGGTGCATGCTCCTGGAATTAGGGGTTTGGTAGGGAGGACTATAAGCAGGAGAAAGCACAAGGTCATTGGAGCAAAAATAAATAGGGTTGCAGTAGAAATCACAAGGCTGGACCAGAATGGAAAAGAGGTTGATTCACTCAAAATTTTCAAAGAACAGCACTATGTTTTTGCATAATGTTGAATCATATGCTACTACCAACATCCCCTAATTTTGGTGGAGGCCAGAGAAAAATATTTAAATGGGTTGTAGTGCAAAATTGCACTCTGGACCAGAGAAGAAAAATGGATGCAGAGCTCAAAATATTACATGAATAAAAGATATTTTTGTATAAAAGTGATTTAAAAACATCACATGACATCTCCAAATTTTGGTTGGAATTTTAGGTGAATTTATCAAATGGTTGTAGTTCAATTATGGCCATATAACCTTGGAAAACCATTTTTCAAGAAAATAAAGATCAAGCAATTTAATTAGGTAATTAGTTATACTGATAAAAGAAAAGTTTTTCTTGAGAGGTTAAACAAGTCGAATAACATATTTGAAGGGTTTTCACTTTAGGGAACAACTCCATGATAATAAGAAAGGAAATGTTTCAAAAAATCAAAAGGGAGTCCAAAAAAATCAAAGTTTTAATTCCTGGCAAAAAAATTAATTTAACAAAACAAGGCCAAAATTTTGGGGTGTCATAACATTACCCCCCTTAAGAAAAATCTCGTCCTCGAGATTTGTTCAAAGTTGTTTTAAGAAAAACTATAAGCAGTAGAAATGTGGCTACAGTGAGAGGGCAATAAATGGTGAAAAACCACAGTGTGAATACTGGTGCTGGGTGGAAAAATCTACGGTTCGGGACAAAACGTGAGATTTCTACGCCGGATATAAATTTAGAATAACTTCTAAATTTAAATATATACGCTGGTCGTACCCGAGAGCACAGTGCTCTCTCTGGCCGACAGGTGGACCCGGGGCCCACTGTCTGCCTCTTCTTCTCCCTCTGGTTCTCTCTTCTTCCTCTCTCCGGCGCGCTTTCCCGCGCTTTCCCCGTCGGCTATGTCTAGCGCGTAGGGCATCTAGGCCGTACCGCGGTAGTGCGCGGCGTGCTAGCTGCCGGTGCAGCGTGCACTCACCTCGCGGGCCAGTGCGCTATCGGCACTGCTCGCGGATTCGTCTCCAAACACTGGCGATCGGCGACGAGCGGCGTTGGTGGACTTCGCCCACCGTACACCGAGCTCGAGCTATAAAACGGCCGGGGTGCCCCTCTCTTCTTCCTCACACCTGGCCTCACTTCTCCTCCTCCTTCTTCCTCCATTACTGCTTACAAAAGCTCGGGTTAGGCTCTAATGGCGGAGGCGATGCCGGACTGGTTTGCGATCCTGATATGCGGAGGGCTGGCGACACTGCTGGGTCTCTCCGTGCTCCTGTGCGCGATGATCCTCGACGATCGTCACGACGCTGCTGCTCGGGTGTTGGCTCTCCGCGGTGGTGGTGATCACGAGGAGTAGATGGGGTGTGTCGGGTGCTAACTGTTGTTAGGGGGTGATTAGCTGGATGTAACACCGTTGCAAAGTTTTGCAAACAGTGTATGTGTTCGCATGATTATGGTTGTGAGTCTGCTGCCGTGGTGTTGCAAGAAATTAATTAATCCACGCCGTGAGAAGGTGCAGATGTAGCAACTCAGGGAAAAGAAATCTCACTCCAGGATTTTACGAGGGAAAAACAGTTAATTTAAAGGGGCATAAACCACAACAAAAACTACACACATTAGTAGAAGCCAAATAATTGACTCGTCGTACAAACTCAGGGTATCATGCATAAGTCACACACATAAATAAATGTTGCAATAATGAACACCGCAGCGACGTCTAAAATGGGAATGGTAACTGGAGGGGGTCCCTAGAAAACGTCTCCGGTACTGGGATACACTTCTCTTCTATCGGGGGAAGTGGATTGACCAGTCGATGCACGTGTCTCTCCTGGTCGGGCCTTAGTGCTCTGCCGATGGCGATCTGAGGATTTAAATCTGCGAGGCTCTGGAGATAACCCATCACACGTTGGGTTAAACGCTCTTGAGCGATGACGTACTGGACAAGGTTGGCCAGGACTGGGTCTCTCTCAATTGGTCCACCGGGAAAAGATGTCACTCCTCCGGGTGCTGCACGGCTCGGGAAGTAATAATACCCTCGTTCGCTGGCATAGGGTACCGCGAATCGAAGGCGAGCAAGCGCTTCGTATGCAACAGCTTCTATGGCCATATGTGGGGTTGGCATAGATTTCCCCATGAAGGAGACCTTCGTTGGATCTTGGTTTGAGTTTACGGGAGGGATGTGTACTGCTTCCCAATATCTTGAGGTGGAAGGGGTAATTCTCGATTTGAACAGCTCGTACTGGGGTGGCTGGGTAGCGCCCATGGTACTGCAGGTAAAAATCCTGCAATATCTTGACAAAACTACCAGGGGTTGCATCTGGGGTTCTCAGATAAATGCTAGGGCTCGGCATAGCAAGGAAATGGTTGTGAGGGTGGTGCACAAGGTGAGAGGTGCTTGGCAAGGTCACGCGGTGGCCTTTTTATAGCACCGGAGCTGGGTCATTTTTACCGAGGTGAATGGTAAAGAAAATTTTTAGCTCTGTTCCAAGGGTCGGGGTCAAGCCACAGATTCACACGTTTCACTATAGTGATGTGTTACTGTGGGGTCAACGGGGTGATTTTTGGTAACTGTGTCCGGGATAGAAATCTTATACTGCATACTGGCGTATCCAGGCAAGGCTACTATTAAAACAGAGGCACGACAACAGGCGGCATTTAATTACAAGGCCACACGATTACAAAGCGAGGGTACACTGGGACTTGATACGACTCGGGTGACTTAGTCTACCTCGTTTACATCCAAGCGGGCGTGCCTTGAGGCTCCTCCACGGGTCTCGTCGTCGAAATTAGTTGGAGTGGGTTGAGGGGCTGCAGGCTCGGGGTAGCGATGAGGACCATCTCGGGGATTGTTGGCCACAATCCCGTTGGAGTGTGCTCCCAATATGCGACGAAGCACCTCTGGGGTTATCACAGCACCTTGGCCGATGGCTGGGGCAGGCCTCAGGGACTCGATCGGGTGTCCAAACAGCACGACTGGGTTGTCGGCGTTGGGCTCGTTCTCTTCTCTCGCCGGGGCTCGATGAACCAGCTCTCCACGAGCTGCGATTAGATCAATAGTGATTTGATCGCACAGTTCCTCTAGTGCACTTACATAGCGCACTAGGTGCAACAATGCAGGATCTATCTCGTGATCTCCGTTGGCAACTTGGGGTGGTCTACCATACCCTTCATGTCTGGGGTAGTAGTGGAACGAGCGACAGTAACTCTGGATGACAAGTGCCGGAGATGAACTATAGCTTCTCGAGCAGCTAGTTGGATGGCTTTAGGCTCAAAGGAAGTTGTCCTTCCGGTGAACCTGTAGGGGCGCTCGGGCTCTAGACCCCTACCGTAGATGTGTACAGTGGCCCAGAATTGACGGTTCTCACCGCTCATGGGTCCTTGGTACACAACATATTCTGGGGGCTCTTCTAACGCATAGGCACGACGGGTGAGGTTTGCGAGTATGGTCACAAAGCCTCCAAGGTTGGTTGCCGTGGTCTCATTGTGCACGACAGGGCCAGGCATTGTAGCTTGGTTTGGGGTAGAGGCTGTGTTGTGCTGTGTTGGGGCTAGCGTGCCCCTCTTTATAGGAAAAGGGGATGGAGTCTTCCTTCGCACGTTTGCGAGAAAGGACTATTTAGGATTCGATCACTGGCGCATGAGCGACAGGTTAGGTTGATAGGTTGGGCACCGACTGCCAAAAGGTGTTGGGTTACTGTGTGGCTATCTTGCACGAGAAGCTTGGCTGGGGTTTGGTTATGGTTTGGTGGGTTGGTTTGCCTAAGTTTATAGACCCGGCTAAGATAGGATTAGCCAATGGTCAGCCTGGCTCTGATACCAAGTCTGTCACGACCTGATTTTCCAGACATTGATTTCCAGAAAATGGCCATCGTGCTCACCAGCCCCAGGATTACCGTTAGCTAATGAGGCACCAACTTGATACAGAAATTCCAGGCAAAAATACAAAATATGTAGTACAAGACCATTCTGGCCTGTGAGTACAACAATTGGGTTTCTAGTGGTTGATGGCGGAAGCGGTTTGTGGGTCATCAGTGTCTATGGGACTCCATTTCCCACAGGAACAACTAACCAGGTTAACTCCTATCTTCGCGAGGCTGCTATCACCGTTGCTTAGGTCCCGAGGCTGTCATCACCACGCTCCTCTCCAAGCAAGCAATCTGGCCAAGACAATAGCCAGGGACAAGCCAGTGAGTACTTTGAATGTACTCGCAAACATTAAGAACACAGGTATAATATAACTGATAATCATGCACTGAAAAATTCCATGATCACATCGTCAGTCATAAATAAAACATCTTTTATGCATGCAAGCAGGTTATTTTCATGCAACATGAATAAGCAGTAAAAGAGTGGGAATAAAATGCCGCAGTCGGGCGTCTGAGCGACACCACATAAAGGGCTTTAAAAGAAATGCCACAGTCGGGCGTCTGAGCGACACCACATAAAGGGCTTTAAAAGAAATGCCACAGTCGGGCGTCTGAGCGACACCACATAAAGGGCTTTAAAAGAAATGCCACAGTCGGGCGTCTGAGCGACACCACATAAAGGGCTTTGAAAGAAATGCCACAGTCGGGCGTCTGAGCGACACCACATAAAGGGCTTTAAAAGAAATGCCACAGTCGGGCGTCTGAGCGACACCACATAAAGGGCTTTAAAAGAAATGCCACAGTCGGGCGTCTGAGCGACACCACATAAAGGGCTTTAAAAGAAATGCCACAGTCGGGCATCTGAGCGACACCACATAAAGGGCTTTAAAAGAAATGCCATAGTCGGGCGTCTCGGCGACACCACATAAAGGGCTTATAAAATAAATAATCACAATGAATATCCAGGAGGTAGAACCGTCCCAGGGATACTCGATAATATAGATAATGCAACAGGTTAGTCCATCACAAAATAATAATCATGGTCCTCACAAGTAACTAGTCGGTATCCAAGTTTGGTTTAACCATATCTCCTCCGAAGGCCGACACTAAGACCAACACTTGACCCATCCCAGATTGTAATCCTTAACCATGGACACGGCTATTCGAATAGGTTTAATCTCTGCAGAGGGTGTACTCTTTACCCACGAGTAACGGATTCCTTTAGTCCATCGGGACTAATTCCGTCTATGGCCTTTTTGTTGAAAACACGCCTAACTTGCACACACCAGCTTAACTCATCGATGTCTAGAATCACCCACGACACTTGTTAAGCAAAACTCTAAGTGGGGAGGCTACAACCTCGCGTAGCATGGGATCAAATTTATATCGCGCGCTCTAAGGGGTGGCCTCCCCTCTCGGTCCCAACCAGAAACACCCATGCCCCCGGACCAGGTGGCCTGCCTACCGGCTACAACCGATATCTTCCACAATGGCCTCTCTGTATGGTGTGTGCTTGAAAGGGGTTGACGACTTACTGAACCGTACCCTACCTGCGGCAGGGACAAGTGGTAGTACAAAACAAGTATGGGGGTTACTGGAACAAGACTCGATCTACGGTCAACTCAGGATGTTTATAAATTCCCTGCATGATATGTATAACAAATATATTTCAACCAACAAAATCACCACTCAACATACCTTACCATGCCATACCGGACATAACCGTCCCGACGAAGACCGGCGATAAGCTCATGCCTACCCAAGGCAGAGGCTTTCTCGGATTTCTTTCCGGCATGCATGCAAGGCACATGAGGATGATTACCATCACAAGTATATTCATTTCCAACAGCAAGGAAATCACTAATATGCCTTCATGCAAATGATCACATCGCCACATAAAATAACGAGTTCTGTGAAATGAGATGGTGTTATAAACGAGTCAACTAACACACCAAAAATATTATGTCGGGGTTCAGAATGCTTGCCTTCATGGTGTGGAAGGGCAGGGTGCACTCCAAATCTTTTGAAAGCTTTCTTCTCTTCCAAAATCCTATTTTCAAAAATATGCAAATAACACATATTTCAAAAACAGTACAAAAAGTTGTTTTGGAAAATTTTCAAATAAATCTTAAAATAAACTAGACAGAATTTGAGAGATGTAGGAAAAAGAATCAATTCATTTCGAGTTATATTTAAAAAGCTATAGCCAGTCAAAGATTTGGTCAAAATCTGTTTTGAATAAAATCAGAAAAAGAAAACGGTTCAAACGAGATTACGCTTTCGGGCAGAGAAAACGTACTACGGGTTTTACGCCTCCACTTATCCAGCGTGGACCGCGCGGGGAGTCACTGACAGTGGGTCCAGGGGGCCCACTAGTCAGGTTTGACTAGTCCCCACTCCCTCCTCTTCTCTGCCCGAGCAGAGGCGGGACATCCGGCGATCGTCGCCGGCGAACGGCGGTTCTTCGTGGGCATCTGAATGCAGGGATGGATCCGCCACTCCTAGGCGGTCCTCCCGGTGGTTGTAGGGTCGTCGAGGGTGGAGGGAATCGCCGGCGGCGAGCTTCGCGGCGGCCGGTGGCTTCGGGAGTTTTGGGCGTTTGAACTATGGTGGCTCCCGGTCGGGTTTGAGTAGCTGGGCGGCTCCGCAAGTCGAAGTGGTGTCATTTGGTGGCGTTGGACGGACGGGAGGGGCTCTGGTTATGGTGAATGGAGCTGGGACATGGCAACGGCCGAACCGGCCGGAGTTGGGGAAGACGGCTTTCCCCCGACGATTGCTGGTTGTGGGGGTGCCATGGGGGTGGCCTGAGGTCGCCTGAGTGCTCGGACGAGCCCGGGGGCGTCCTTTTATAGCGCGACGAGGTCGGTTCCACGGCAGTGGATAAGGCTGCCGGCGACCGACGTTCTGTAGCTTGCAGAGCAACGTGGCGGGGCTGGGGATGGCGGCAGGAGCTAGCGGACGAGCGGGCACTGCTCCAGGGACGAGCTGGCGAGCGGGAGAAGCTTGGCGGCGCCGACATGAGCAGGGGCTGTCGGGCGGCCGTGGCGGCTAGCTCCTGGCCTGCCGGGGACGTGGCGAGGGCTCTTGGCGTGTTGTGGTGGGAAGGGAGCGAGTGGCGTGGCTCTGCAGAGCGGGCAAGGCCAGGGGCGCGACGCGTCGGCTCGGCACGGCACGTGCAAAATGCGTGCTCTGCTCGCGCCCAGAGCATGCACGAAACGTGCTCGACGAAATGCCATGGCATGCTGGGGGTTCCAAACCGCAAGAGGGTTAGCAGGGTGGGGCTATAGGCTAGGGAAACACCATTGGACAGGCTGGTTTGGTCAGGGGATCAAGTTCATAGAGCAAACACAAACCCATGTCAAAACTGATCATGCCTATAAGGTGTTTGACGAAATGCTAAGGGCACTTAGGCAGGTCTTGGAGTGGCCAAAAACTCCAGATGGTGGTCTCTTTAGACGAATAAGAGGGTGGTGAGGTTAGTTTGTGAAAATCACAAACTTGTTAGTGCAAGTTTTGCAAAACTACAATTCTGGACAGGAGATAAATGGCATTATTTCATGAACCAAAATTATTCAAATGGGTGCATGCTCCTGGAATTAGGGGTTTGGTAGGGAGGACTATAAGCAGGAGAAAGCACAAGGTCATTGGAGCAAAAATAAATAGGGTTGCAGTAGAAATCACAAGGCTGGACCAGAATGGAAAAGAGGTTGATTCACTCAAAATTTTCAAAGAACAGCACTAGGTTTTTGCATAATGTTGAATCATATGCTACTACCAACATCCCCTAATTTTGGTGGAGGCCAGAGAAAAATATTTAAATGGGTTGTAGTGCAAAATTGCACTCTAGACCAGAGAAGAAAAATGGATGCAGAGCTCAAAATATTACATGAATAAAAGATATTTTTGTATAGAAGTGATTTAAAAACATCACATGACATCTCCAAATTTTGGTTGGAATTTTAGGTGAATTTATCAAATGGTTGTAGTTCAATTATGGCCATATAACCTTGGAAAACCATGTTTCAAGAAAATAAAGATCAAGCAATTTAATTAGGTAATTAGTTATACTGATAAAAGAAAAGTTTTTCTTGAGAGGTTAAACAAGTCCAATAACATATTTGAAGGGTTTTCACTTTAGGGAACAACTCCATGATAATAAGAAAGGAAATGTTTCAAAAAATCAAAAGGGAGTCCAAAAAAATCAAAGTTTTAATTCCTGGCAAAAAAATTTAATTTAACAAAACAAGGCCAAAATTTTGGGGTGTCATACACCGTTCATAATTCTTTCATACATGTCACTCTTGGTTCATTGCATATCCCGGTACACCGCCGAAGGCAATCATATAGAGTCATCTTTGTTCTAGTATCGAGTTGTAATCATTGAGTTGTAAATAAATAGAAGTGTGATGATCATCATTATTAGAGCATTGTCCCAAGTGAGGAATAAAAAAAAGAGAAAGGCCATAAAAAAGAGAAGGCCCAAAAAATAGAAAGGCCATAAAAAAGGAGAAGGCCCAAAAAATGAGAGAAAAAGAGAGAAGGGACAATGTTACTATCCTTTTACCACACTTGTGCTTCAAAGTAGCACCATGATCTTCATAGTATAGAGTCTCTCATGTTATCACTTTCATATACTAGTGGGAATTTTTCATTATAGAACTTGGCATGTATATTCCAACAATGGGCCTCCTCAAGTGCCCTAGGTCTTCGTGAGCAAGCAAGTTGGGTGCACACCCACTAGTTTCTTTTGTTGAGCTTTCATACATTTATAGCTCTAGTGCATCCGTTGCATGGCAATCCCTACTCCTTGCATTAACATCAATCGATGGGCATCTCCATAGCCCATCGATTAGCCTCGTTAATGTGAGACTTTCTCCTTTTTGTCTTATCCACATAACCCCCCTCATTATATTCTATTCCATCCATAGTGCTATATCCATGGCTCGCGCTCATGTATTGCGTGAAAGTTTATAGGTTTGAGATTACTAAAGTATGAAACAATTGCTTGGCTTGCCACCGGGGTTGTGCATGATGAGAGCATTCTTGTGTGACAAAAATGAAACATGACTAAACTATATGATTTTGTAGGGATGAACTTTCTTTGGCCATGTTATTTTGAGAAGACATAATTGCTTAGTTAGTATGCTTGAAGTATTATTATTTTTATGTCAATATGAACTTTTGTCTTGAATCTTTTGGATCTGAATATTCATTCCACAATTAAGAAGAATTACATTGAAATTATGCCAAGTAGCACTCTGCATCAAAAATTCTGTTTTTATCATTTACCTACTCGAGGACGAGCAGGAATTAAGCTTGGGGATGCTGATACGTCTCCAACGTATCTATAATTTTTGATTGCTCCATGCTATATTATTTACTATTTTGAATGTTTATGGACTTTATTATACACTTTTATATCATTTTTGGGACTAACCTATTAACCCAGAGCCCGGTGCCAGTTTCTGTTTTTACCCTGTTTTAGGGTTTCGAAGAAAAGGAAAATCAAACGGAGTCCAATTGACCTAAAACTTCACGGAACTCTTTTTTGGAAGGAAAGAAGCCCAGAAGACATGGAGTGCAAGTCGGGGGATCTCCGAGGAGGTCACGAGGCAGGGGGCGCGCCCTCCACTGATAACCCACAAGTATAGGGGATCGCAACAGTTTTTGAGGGTAGAGTATTCAACCCAAATTTGTTGATTCGACACAAGGGGAGCCAAAGAACATTCTCAAGTATTAGCAGCTGAGTTGTCAATTCAACCACACCTGGAAACTTAGTATCTGCAGCAAAGTGTTTAGTATCAAGGTAATATGATAGTGGTGGTAACGGTAACAAAGTAAAGATAGCAAAAGTAATGTTTTTGGTATTTTTGTAGTGATTGTAACAGTAGCAACGGAAAAGTAAATAAGCATAAACCAGTATATGGAAAACTCGTAGGCACCGGATCAATGATGGATAATTATGCCGGATGTGGTTCATCATGTAACAGTCATAACATAGGGTGACACAGAACTAGCTCCAGTTCATCAATATAATGTAGGCATGTATTCCGTAAATAGTCATACGTGCTTATGGAAAAGAACTTGCATGACATCTTTTGTCCTACCCTCCCGTGGCAGCGGGGTCCTATTGGAAACGAAGGGATATTAAGGCCTCCTTTTAATAGAGAACTGGAACAAAGCATTAACACATAGTGAATACATGAACTCCTCAAACTATGGTCATCACCGGGAGTGGTCCCGATTATTGTCACTTCGGGGTTGCCGGATCATAACACATAGTAGGTGACTATAGACTTGCAAGATAGGATCTAGAACTCACATATATTCATGAAAACATAATAGGTTCAGATCTGAAATCATGGCACTCGGGCCCTAGTGACAAGCATTAAGCATAGCAAAGTCATAGCAACATCAATCTCAGAACATAGTGGATACTAGGGATCAAACCCTAACAAAACTAACTCGATTACATGATAAATCTCATCCAACCCATCACCGTCCAGCAAGCCTACGATGCAATTACTCACGCACGGCGGTGAGCATCATGAAATTGGTGATGGAGGATGGTTGATGATGACGACGGCGACGAATCCCCCTCTCCGGAGCCCCGAACGGACTCCAGATCAGCCCTCCCGAGAGAGATTAGGGCTTGGCGGCGGCTCCGTATCGTAAAACGCGATGAAACTTTCTCTCTGATTTTTTTCTCCTCGAAAGCCAATATATGGAGTTGGAGTTGGCGTCGGAGGGCCACCAGGGGGCCCACGAGGTAGGGGGCGCGCCCAGGGGGAGGGGCGCGCCCCCACCCTCGTGGACAGGGTGTGGGCCCCCTGGTCTTCATCTTTGGCGAGGATTTTTTATTATTTATTCTAAGATATTCCGTGGAGTTTCAGGTCATTCCGAGAACTTTTGTTTTCTGCACATAAAACAACACCATGGCAATTCTGCTGAAAACAGCGTCAGTCCGGGTTAGTTCCATTCAAATCATACAAGTTAGAGTCCAAAACAAGGGCAAAAGTGTTTGGAAAAGTAGATACGACGGAGACGTATCAACTCCCCCAAGCTTAAACCCTTGCTTGTCCTCAAGCAATTCAGTTGACAAACTGAAAGAGAAAAAGAAAAACTTTTACAAACTCTGTTTGCTCTTGTTGTTGTAAACATGAAAAGCCAGCATTCAAGTTTCAGCAATTATTATGAACTAACCATACTCACAATAACACGTAGGTCTCACAATTACTCATATCAATAGCATAATCAGCTAGCGAGCCATAATAATAAAACTCGGATGACAACACTTTCTCAAAATAATCATAACATGATATAACAAAATGGTATCTCGCTAGCCCTTTCTGAGACCGCAAAACATAAATGCAGAGCACCTTTAAAGATCAAGGACTGACTAAACATTGTAATTCATGGTAAAAGAGATCCAGTCAAGTCATACCCAATATAAACCAATCATAATGAATGCAAACGACAGTGTGCTCTCCAGCGGGTGCTTTTTAATAAGAAGGGTGATGACTCAACATAAAAGTAAATAGATAGGCCCTTCGCAGAGGGAAGCAGGGATTTGTAGAGGTGCCAGAGCTCGATTTTTGAAATAGAGATAAATAATATTTTGAGCGGCATACTTTCACTGTCAACGCAACAACTATGAGATGGCTGTATCTTCCATACTACATGCATTATAGGCAGTTCCCAAACAGAATGGTAAAGGTTTATACTCCCCCTCCTCCACAAGCATCAATCCATGGCTTGCTCGAAACAACGAGTGCCTCCAACATTCAACGGGTCCCAGGGGGAGTTTTGTTTAATTATTTTGATTTGCTTTGATCTTTTTGGATCATGGGACTGGGCATCCCGGTTACCGGCCCTTTCTCGTGAATGAGGAGCGGAGTCCACTCCTCTTGAGAATAACCCACCTAGCATGGAAGATATAGGCAGCCATAGTTGCACATGAGCTGCTCGAGCATACAAAACAGAATTTCATTGGAAGGTTTGGAGTTTGGCACATACAAATTTACTTGGAACGGCAGGTAGATACCGCATATAGGAAGGTATAGTGGACTCATATGGAACAACTTTGGGGTTTAAGGAGTTTGGATGCACAAGCAGTATTCCCGCTTAGTACAGGTGAAGGCTAGCAAAAGACTGGGAAGCGACCAACTGAGAGAGCGACAACAGTCGTAAACATGCATTAAAATTAATTCACACCGAATATAAGCATGAGTAGGATATAATCCACCATGAACATAAATATCATGAAGGCTATGTTGATTTGATTCAACTACATGCGTGAACATGTGCCAAGTCGAGTCACTCAATTCATTTAAAGGAGGATACCATCCTATCATACCACATCATAATCATCTCAATAGCATGTTGGCACGCAAGGTTAACCATTATAACTCATAGCTAATCAAGCATGGCACAAGCAACTATAATCTCTAAATGTCATTGCAAATATGTTTACTTCATAATAGCTGAATCAGGAACGATGAATCATCATATTTACAAAAACAAGAGAGGTCGAGTTCATACCAGCTTTTCTCATCCCAATGAGTCCATCATATATCATCATTATTGCCTTTCACTTGCACGACCGAACGGTGTGTATAATAATAAGAGTGCACGTGCATTGGACTAAGCTGGAATCTGCAAGCATTCAACTCAAGAGAGAAGACAAGTAATATGGGCTCTAAGTTAAATAAACAATCTTGCATATAAGAGCCACTAAGCATTTTCAATATAGTCTTCTCGACCCCCAAAGAAAGGAAAAGAAAAAATAAAAACTATTTACACGGGAAAGCTCCCAACAAGCAAAAGAAGGACGGGAAATATTTTTGGGTTTTCTTTTTAATTCTACTACAAGCATGGAAAGTAGACTAACACTAATTTTTTTTGTTTTTCTTAAGGTTTATTAAACACACAAGAAGAAAGCAGGAAAAAGGAAAATAAACTAGCATGGATATTACAATGAAAGAGTATGAGCACCGACATCTAGCAATGAGTGTGAACATGAATGTAATGTCGGTGGGAAATACGTACTCCCCCAAGCTTAGGCTTTTGGCCTAAGTTGGTCTATTGCCAGGGATAACCTGGCTGATATCCGTAGGTGAAGCTGGGGTCGTACTGCGATGCAGCGGCTACCGCCTGCTGAGCAGCAGCACGGCGTCGGGCTGCTTCCACTCCCCTCTCGTACTCATCTGCCTCCTCTCTGGTAATAATATATCTTCCTCTCGCCTGAAAATCAAAGAAGGTAGGAGCAGGAAGAGCAACACGGACCACACGCCGTCTGTCAAAGATTAGTCGATACTGGTAAGGTGGTCCAGTCCTCTCAATGAACTGGTGGGAAAACATAGGATCAAGATCTAAATAAGAAGTGGGCAACTCCACATCACCCTCACGAATGTCTACATCAAGAAAATTAGCTAAGCGGGTTGCATAAATTCCTCCAAAGAAATCTCCGTTACGTCTATTAAGATGCAACCTACGAGCTACAATGGCTCCCATATGATAAGCTTGGTCCCCTAACACAGCACTTCTGAGAATGCTGAGATTAGGGGCACACATGTGACATGCTTCATCCTTAGCAGTTATACATCTACCAATGAAGAGAGCAAAATAATGTATAGCAGGAAAGTGAATGCTCCCTATAGTGGCCTGTGCTATATCTCTAGATTCCCCCACAGTTATTCTAGCAAGAAAATCTCTATATTCAGATTTAGGGGGATCCCTGATACTACCCCAAGATGGAAGTTTGCATGCACGAGTGAAATCCTCTAAGTCCATGGTATAAGACTTGTCATAAAGGTCAAACATGACTGAAGGAGAATTACGCGAAGATGAATAATCAAACCTCCCCACAAATGAACTTGTGAGATAACGATACTGGGGGCATTTATCAGCTTCAAAGTCCTCAAGACCGGCATTACGCACATATGCGTAAAATTCTTCTTTAATTCCCACTTGATTCATAAAATTTTCCGAAGGCCATTCACAGGGCCTCACGAGAGCGTCTCTTGGTGGTTCCTCGTCACCATCACGCATTGCAAGTCTGGGACCTTGCTTCCTTGAAGAACCACCTTGGAACATCCTCCTAAGCATATTGTTTTCTCTGAAAATAATTCTGAAATTTTTAGTAACTTCAAACAAAAGTGAACCAACTTCAATAAGATTAATAGCAACTACTCATACAAGTGCCTAGAGCATATATCAAGCATTAGAACTACTTGGAACCATATATATTTGACATGCAAGCTCAAGAACATGGTCACCTATGCAGCACAAATTTGCAATGAATAAAGCACTAGAACAAAAACTAATTGGACCAATGGAGGAGTCACATACCAAGGAACAATCTCCCCAAGCAGTTTTGCGAGAGGTGCTTTGAGCAAGGAGATCGAAAATCGCAGCAAAAGTTGCTGGAACACGAGCTTGAGTTGGTTTTTCGGGTTTGTGCGAGACAGAGGAAGAAGATGGGTGCAGGAATAAGTGGAGGAGGGCCACCATGGGCCCACGAGGCAGGGGGGCGCGCCCAGGGGGGTAGGGCGCGCCCTCCACCCTCGTGACCAGGTGGCAGCTCCCCCCGCGGTAATTTTTGCACTAAAAATCCTTAAATATTCCCGAAAAAATCATATTAAATTGGCATGGCATTCTGAGGACTTTTATTTTCGGGATATTTTTATATTGCACGGATAAGTCAGGAAACAGACAGAAAAATACTATTTTACTTTATTTCTACTAAAGAACAGAAAATATAAAGAGGGTACAGAAGGTTGTGCTTCTAGTTTCATCCATCTCATGCTCATCAAAAAGAATCCACTAACAAGGTTGATCAAGTCTTGTTAACAAACTCATTCCGATAATCATGGAACCGGAGAAATTTCGAATAACACTATGTTACCTCAACGGGGATATGGACATCCCCAACAATAAGTATATCATATTTCTTTTTGACAGTAGGAAGAGGAAATTCAAAACCTCCAAATATAATCGATGGAATTTTTCCAATAGAGTTGATACTATAAACTTGAGGTTGTTTCCTCGGAAAGTGCACCGTATGCTCATTACCATTAACATGAAAAGTGACATTGCCTTTGTTGCAATCAATAACAGCCCCTGCAGTATTAAGGAAAGGTCTTCCAAGAATAATAGACATACTATCATCCTCGGGAATATCAAGAATAACAAAGTCCGTTAAAATAGTAACGTTTGCAACCACAACAGGTACATCCTCACAAATACCGACAGGTATAGCAGTTGATTTATCAGCCATTTGCAAAGATATTTCAGTAGGTGTCAACTTATTCAAGTCAAGTCTACGATATAAAGAGAGAGGCATAACACTAACACCGGCTCCAAGATCACATAAAGCAGTTTTAACATAATTTCTTTTAATGGAGCATGGTATAGTAGGTACTCCTGGATCTCCAAGTTTCTTTGGTATTCCACCCTTAAAAGTGTAATTAGCAAGCATGGTGGAAATTTCAGCCTCCGGTATCTTTCTTTTATTAGTAATGATATCCTTCATATACTTAGCATAAGGATTTGTTTTGAGCACATCAGTCAATCGCATACGCAAAAAGATAGGTCTAATCATTTCAGCAAAGCGCTCAAAATCCTCATCATCCTTTTTCTTGGATGGTTTCGGAGGAAAAGGCATGGGTTTCTGAACCCATGGTTCTCTTTCTTTACCATGTTTCCTAGCAACGAAGTCTCTTTTATCATAACGTTGATTCTTTGATTGTGGGTTATCAAGATCAACAGCAGGTTCAACTTCTACATCATTATCATTACTAGGTTGAGCATCATCATGAACATCATCATTAACATTTTCACTAGGTTCATGTTCATTACCAGATTGTGTTTCAGCATCAGACATAGAGATATCATTTGGATTATCAGGTGGTTCAGCAATAGGTTCACTAGAAGTTTGCACAGTTCTATCATTTTTCTTTTTCTTCCTTTTAGAAGAACTAGGTGCATCAATATTATTTCTTTGAGAATCTTGCTCGATTCTCTTAGGGTGGCCTTCAGGATACAAAGGTTCCTGAGTCATTCTACCAGTTCTAGTAGCCACTCTAACAGCATAATCATTTTTCTTACTATTCATTTCATCAAGCATTTCTTTCTGAGCTTTAAGTACTTGTTCTACTTGAGTGGTAACCATAGAAGCATGTTTGCTAACAAGTTTAAGTTCACCTCTAATATTATCCATATAATCACTCAAGCGTTTAATCATAAAGGTATTCTGCTTTAATTGTCTACCAAAATAAGCATTAAAGTCATCTTGCTTAAACATAAAGTCATCAAACTCATCCAAGCACTGACTAGCAATTTTAGTAGGAGGGACTTCAACTTTATCATATCTATAGAGAGAATTTACCTTTACTACCTGTGTCGGGATATCGGGAGGTTCTTCAGTAAATAAGTAATTGAGATCATATACTTCTTCAACAGGCGGTAAATTAAGACCATGTATTTCTTCAATAGGAGGTAAATTCTTAACATCTTCAGCTTTAATACCTTTTTCTTTCATAGATTTCTTTGCCTCTTGCATATCTTCGGGACTGAGAAATAGAACACCTCTCTTCTTCGGAGTTGGTTTAGGAATAGGCTCAGTAATTGGCTCAGGAGCTGGCTCAGGAGTTGGCTCGGGAGGTGGCTCAGGAGGTGCCCAATTATTTTCATTTGCCAACATATTATTCAATAAAATTTCAGCGTCATCCGGTGTTCTTTCCCTGAAAAGAGAACCAGCACAACTATCCAGGTAATCTCTGGAAGCATCAGTTAGTCCATTATAAAAGATATCAAATATTTCAGGTTTCTTAAGAGGATGATCAGGCAAAGCATTAAGTAACTTGAGAAGCCTCCCCCAAGCTTGTGGGAGACTCTCTTCTTCAATTTGCACAAAATTGTATATTTCCCTCAAAGCAGCTTGTTTCTTATGAGCAGGGAAATATTTAGCAGAGAAGTAATAAATCATATCCTGGGGACTTTGCACACAGGCAGGATCAAGAGAATTAAACCATTTCTTAGCATCACCCTTTAATGAGAACGGAAATATTTTGAGTATATAAAAGTGGCGCGATCTCAGATTATTAGTAAACAGGGCAGCTATTTCATCTAACTTACGAAGATGTGCCACAACAGTTTCAGATTCATAGCCATAAAAAGGATCAGATTCAACCAAAGTAATTATATCTGGATCAACAGTAATATCATAATAATCCTGATCAGGAACACAGATAGGTGAAGTAGCAAAAGCAGGGTCGGGTCTCATCCTACCTCTAAAAGATTCCTTACTCCACTTAATTAGTAACCTCTTACGTTCAGGTTTATCCGGACAAGCAAGAATAGCTTCATAAGATTCATTATTAAAAAGATAACCCTCAGGAATAACAGGCATAGGTTCATCATCACTAACATCATCGTGTTCAGGTTCACTAATTTCTCTTTCTCTAGACTTAGAAATTTGCTCATCTAGAAATTCACCAAGTGGCACAGTAGTATCAAGCATAGAAGTAGTTTCATCATAAGTATCATGCATAGCAGAAGTGGCATCATCAATAACATGCGACATATCAGAATTCATAGCAGTAGTAGGTTTAGGTGTCGCTAGCTTACTCATAACAGAAGGTGAATCAAGTGCAGAGCTAGATGGCAGTTCCTTACCTCCCCTCGTAGTTGAGGGATAAATTTTTGTCTTAGCGTCTTTCAAGTTCTTCATAGTGTCCAGCAGATATAAATCCCAAGTGACTCAAAGAATAGAGCTATGCTCCCCGGCAACGGCGCCAGAAAAAGGTCTTGATAACCCACAAGTATAGGGGATCGCAACAGTTTTCGAGGGTAGAGTATTCAACCCAAATTTGTTGATTCGACACAAGGGGAGCCAAAGAATATTCTCAAGTATTAGCAGCTGAGTTGTCAATTCAACCACACCTGGAAACTTAGTATCTGCAGCAAAGTGTTTAGTAGCAAAGTAATATGATAGTGGTGGTAACGGTAACAAAGTAAAGACAGCAAAAGTAATGTTTTTGGTATTTTTGTAGTGATTGTAACAGTAGCAACGGAAAAGTAAATAAGCGTAAACCAGTATATGGAAAACTCGTAGGCACCGGATCAATGATGGATAATTATGCCGGATGTGGTTCATCATGTAACAGTCATAACATAGGGTGACACAGAACTAGCTCCAGTTCATCAATATAATGTAGGCATGTATTCCGTAAATAGTCATACGTGCTTATGGAAAAGAACTTGCATGACATCTTTTGTCCTACCCTCCCGTGGCAGCGGGGTCCTATTGGAAACTAAGGGATATTAAGGCCTCCTTTTAATAGAGAACCGGAACAAAGCATTAACACATAGTGAATACATGAACTCCTCAAACTATGGTCATCACCGGGAGTGGTCCCGATTATTGTCACTTCGGGGTTGCCGGATCATAACACATAGTAGGTGACTATAGACTTGCAAGATAGGATCTAGAACTCACATATATTCATGAAAACATAATAGGTTCAGATCTGAAATCATGGCACTCGGGCCCTAGTGACAAGCATTAAGCATAGCAAAGTCATAGCAACATCAATCTCAGAACATAGTGGATACTAGGGATCAAACCCTAACAAAACTAACTCGATTACATGATAAATCTCATCCAACCCATCACCGTCCAGCAAGCCTACGATGCAATTACTCACGCACGGCGGTGAGCATCATGAAATTGGTGATGGAGGATGGTTGATGATGACGACGGCGACGAATCCCCCTCTCCGGAGCCCCGAACGGACTCCAGATCAGCCCTCCCGAGAGAGATTAGGGCTTGGCGGCGGCTCCGTATCGTAAAACGCGATGAAACTTTCTCTCTGATTTTTTTCTCCTCGAAAGCCAATATATGGAGTTGGAGTTGGCGTCGGAGGGCCACCAGGTGGCCCACGAGGTAGGGGGGCGCGCGCAGGGGGAGGGGCGCGCCCCCACCCTTGTGGACAGGGTGTGGGCCCCCTGGTCTTCATCTTTGGCGAGGATTTTTTATTATTTATTCTAAGATATTCCGTGGAGTTTCAGGTCATTCCGAGAACTTTTGTTTTCTGCACATAAAACAACACCATGGCAATTCTGCTGAAAACAGCGTCAGTCCGAGTTAGTTACATTCAAATCATACAAGTTAGAGTCCAAAACAAGGGCGAAAGTGTTTGGAAAAGTAGATATGACGGAGACGTATCATCCACCCTCGTGAGCCCCTCGTGGCCCCCCTCGCGTACTTCTTCCACCTATATATCTCCATATACCCTAAAAACATCCGGGAACACAATAGATCGGGAGTTCGGTCGCCAGAAGCCTCTATAGCCACCGGAAGCCAATCTAGAACCGTTCCGGCACCCTGCCAGAGGGGGCAATCCCTCTCCGGTGTCCATCTTCATCATCCCGGTGCTCTCCATGACGAGGAGGGAGTAGTTCTCCCTCGGGGCTGAGGGTATGTACCAGTAGCTATGTGTTTGATCTCTCTCTCTCTCGTGTTCTTGAGGTGATATGATCTTGATGTATCGCGAGCTTTGCTATTATATTTGGATCCTATGATGTTTCTTTCCCTCTCTACTCTCTTGTAATGAATTGAGTTTCCCCTTTGAAGTTATCTTATCAGATTGAGTCTTTAAAGATTTGAGAACACTTGATGTATGTCTTGCCGTGGATATCTCCGGTGACAATGGGATTATCATGTGATACACTTGATGTATGTTTTGGTGATCAACTTGCGGGTTCTGCCCATGAACCTATGCATAGGGGTTGGCACACATTTTTGTCGTGATTCTCCGGTAGGAACATTGGGCACTCTTTGAGGTTCCATGTGTTGGTTGAATAGATGAATCTGAGATTGTGTGACGCATATCGTATAATCATACCCACGGATACTTGAGGTGACATTGGAGTATCTAGGTGACATTAGGGTTTTGGTTAATTTGTGTCTTAAGGTGTTATTCTAGTATGAACTCTAGGGTTGTTTGTGACACTTATAGGAATAGCTCAATGGATTGATTGGAAAGAATAACTTTGAGGTGGTTTCGTACCCTACCATAATATCTTCATTCATTCTCCGCTATTAGTGACTTTGGAGTGACTCTTCGTTGCATGTTGAGGGATAGTTATATGATCCAATTATGTTATCATTGTTGAGGGAACTTACACTAGTGAAAGTATGAACCCTAGGCCTTGTTTCCTATCATTGCAATACCGTTTACGCTCACTTTTATCATTCGTTACCTTGCTGTTTTTATATTTTCAGATTACAAAAACTATTATCTACCATCCATATACCACTTGTATCACCATCTCTTCGCCGAACTAGTGCACCTATACAATTTACCATTGTATTGGGTGTGTTGGGGACACAAGAGACTCTTTGTTATTTGGTTGCAGGGTTGCTTGAGAGAGACCATCTTCATCCTACGCCTCCTATGGATTGATAAACCTTAGGTCATCCACTTGAGGGAAATTTGCTACTTTCCTACAAACCTCTGCACTTGGAGGCCCAGCAACGTCTACAAGAAGAAGGTTGTGTAGTAGACATCAATCCCTTGCAACATTATCGAACTAACAATATTGAAGTTCGTCATCATTTCATTCAAGATCATCTTGCAAAAGGGGACATTGATCTTAAGCATGTTTGTACCGATAAGCAATTGGAAGATATATTCACCAAACCGCTTGATGAGAAAGTATTTTGCCATTTGAGAGGTGAATTGAACATCATTGATACTTCAAAGTTGGAGTAGAAACTCCATTTGGATACATGCAAGGCATGAGCCTTTGACTAATCCTTGATATTTCTCTTATGATGATGATCATATGTCTTGGATATACTTGCACCCTTGCATGCTATCTAACCCTTGTAGGTACTTTAATGAATCTAATTCTATGAGATTGCCGCTCACTCACATCTTAAGAAATCTCTACATCACCAAGTCTCTCAAATATGGTGGTTGAAGACAAGGAAGCATGAAACCTTTTCAACATATCCTTTGACAGTTTCTCCATATCAACTTTTGTTTGATATTAAATTTCATGATTGTCATTTTGGATACACAAGTGCTCTTCCTTGCAAGACTAATCCATGTAGGTAGATGAACTCAAAACTACAAGTGGTGCTCCCAAGTCTTGATGAGATACATCAACCTGAAGCATCCCACACAAGTTCAACTACATGATCAAGATCAACACCAACACCCAAGGTATCCTATTCCATCTTAGAGAAGGTTTACCCCAAGTCATGGGCAGCTCAACAAGATGTGAATACATCAAAATTCTTAAACGGAAAATGGTAACCCCATTTTGTGCTTAAACGATGATTATGACCTACGATCAAGTGTTCTCACTTGACTCCTCAGTCAATATACTCTAACATAGTTGACTTTGTCGCCGACCAATTCTAGGTGAAGTTCTCTAGTGTTTCTCGGAGATCTTGCATTTGTCTCTTGCATATTTGTTCCCCTTCTTTAATAAAAAAACTTCATCTAGATTTCTTTAATTTCTCTGTTCGTTTCTGCATTCCCTGCATCCAATTCATTGCAAATCTTTGTGAGATCTTATTTGCCTAGTGAGCTGAGATGACAACTGTTTTCTCTCTATATTGAACTCGGCCTCACCGGTTTGTCTTTTTCAGTCTAACTGAACTACTTCGGTGCCACGGAAGAAAACAACTCGGTGTTACCGATTTCAATGTTGTGGAGACACTTTGCCATTTGCATCCTGCATATTTATTCCAGCTCCACTCAATGATTCTTGTCCTCTACCTGCATCACATTCTATATGTTGCTGTCATGTGACTCAAGGACCAAACCTATTCGACTCACACTCCAGAAGATCCCTTCTTGGAAATTGATGTCAAAGGGGGAGAGAGAGATCACATCAAAGCTTAATCACATCAAAGGGGGAGAGTGCTCAATCACATCAAAGGGAGAGTGAGGGAGTCCTAGATTAGGGGGTCTCCGGACAGCCAGACTATATCCTTTGGCCGGACTGTTGGACTATGAAGATACAAGATTGAAGACTTCGTCCCGTGTCCGGATTGGACTCTGCTTGGCGTGGAAGGCAAGCTAGGCAATACGGATATGGATATCTCCTCCTTTGCAACCGACATTGTGTAACCCTAGCCCCCTCCAGTGTCTATATAAACCGGAGGGTTTTAGTCCGTAGGACAACAGACAATGACACCATAGGCTAGCTTCTAGGGTTTAGCCTCTCTGATCTCGTGGTAGATCAACTCTTGTAATACTCATATCATCAAGAACAATCAAGCAGGACGTAGGGTTTTACCTCCATCAAGAGGGCCTGAACCTGGGTAAACATCGTGTCCCCTGCCTCTTGTTACCATCCGCCTTAGACGCACAGTTCGGGACACCCTACCCGAGATCCGCCGGTTTTGACACCGACATTGGTGCTTTCATTGAGAGTTCCACTGTGTCGTCATCATAAGGAAGATGGCTCGCCTCGCTGTCAAGGACAACATCACCTCTGGGGGAGCCCTGGCTGTAGGCCAAACTCTCCGACTAGGCGGCTTCGTCATGACCGCCCGCTCGGCCGCTGCGCCGACGATGACCTCTCGGGTCATCGAAAATAGCCTCCACATCGGCTCAAAATTTGCCGAGCAGATGGATCCAATGGAGCTCTCCTCCTTGAACGAGCTCTTGGATCGCATTGCCGCTCTGGGAGTCACTACTGACTACGATCTGATCGGGCTTAAACCCGACCAAAGGGATATTAACTCTCTGCCGGCCACCCATCAGATAGCGGTGGTGGAGGAGCAATGCGGCGATTCTCCCTCTATCCTGAGGATGAACTATGTCCGGATTCCCGAGCTCTCCGAACAGGATACTCGCTCACGGGAGGACGCCGCCCTAACCCTGAATCCAGAATCAGGCCGCATACTGAACCCGCAGGGCAACATCCCGGAACCCGAACTTCCAAGATCGAAAACTCCACCGCCCCAGGATCACAGATTGGGTCAAGGTCTGGACTTAAATCCACCCACCCACCCACCCAGATACAAACTATCTTTCCCACATTAGGCAAGCGCCCCAAGAGATAGTACATCACTGTGACACCCCAAAATTTTAGCCTTGTTTTACTAATTAAAATTCTGCCAGGAAAATTAAACTTTTCATTTTTCTGGGTTTTCTTTGATTTCAGTACCATCCTTTCTTGGATTTTTATGGAGTTTTATCCCAAGTGAAAGTTTCCAAATATATTACTGGACTTGTTTTCACCCTCAAGAAAAACATTTCTCTTAAAAGTGGATTTAATTGCATAACTAATTCTCCCTGAGATTTATTCCTTGAAATGTTTTTTTGAAGTTTCAGGACCCAATTTGCACTGCAACCTCTTGATATATTTATCTAAAATTCCAACCAAAAATTGGAGATGTCATGTGATGTTTTTGAATCACTTTTATGGAAAAATATAATTCATTCACTTAATATTTTGAGCTCTACTCCAAGTTTTCAAATCTGGTCCAGTGGGCAATTTTGCACTACAACCCATTTAAATATTTCTTTCTAGCTTCCACCAAAATTGTGGGATATTAGTAGTGGTATGTAATTCAACTTTATGCAAAAACCCAGTGGTGTTCTTTGAAAATTTTGAGTGAATCAACCTCTTTTGCTTTCCGGTCCAGTTTGGCTTTTTCTACAACAACCCTAATTTAATTTGCTCTAGTACCCTTGAGTTTTCTCCTGCTTATAGCCCACCTTGCAACACCCTTAAGTCCAGAAAAAGGGACCCATTGGAAGATTTCTGGATCATGAAACCATGCCTTTTTCTTTCTGTCCAAAACTGATGTTTTGCAAAACTTGCACTAACAAGTTTCTGATTTTGTCAAACTAACCTCACCACCCTCTCTTTCAACTAAAGAGACCCTGATCTGGAGAATTTGGCCACCCCAAGAATTGCCTAGATGCCTTTGGCATTTTGTCAAACACCCTGTGTGCACAACCAGATTTGGCATGATTTCAAGTTTACATTGTGAACTTGATCCCCTGACCAAACCAGCTTGTCCCATGGACTTGACCTAGCCTATAGCCTCACCCTGCTAACTCCCTTGTGGTTTGGAGGCCCCTAGCATGCCTTGGCATATAGTCGAGCACGTCCCGTGCGTGCTCTAAGCGCGCCCAGAGCACGCGTTTTGCACGTGCGTGCGCTCGGGTAGCCGCGTCGCGCCCCGGCCCTTGCTCACCTGCAGAGCCGCACCCCCGACCTCATCCGCTCGCAGGAACCAGCTAAGCCCCCCTGGCGCCCAACAGCGCCGCCGTCAGGTCGGCAACGGCGGCTAGCGGGCGGCCACAGCAGCCTCTGTCGTGGACGGCGCCGCCCGAGCCACCAGCGCTCGCCAGCTGCCCCCTTGAACATCTCAAGCTCATCCGCAGCCTTGTCCGCAAGCCCTCGTCGTCGCCACGTCGCCCTGCAGCACAGTACGGCGGTCGTCGGCGTTCTTATCCTCGGCCATCGTCGCAACTGTCCCCGATGGCTATATAAGGACCCCCGAGCTCACCAAACCCTCAAGCAACCTCCCACACTCCCTCACCGATCCGACCGTAGAAGTAGAAAGACCAGAGGGGTCATCTTCTTCTTCTCCGGCAACCACGGCCACCGCCACTGCCTCGTTCACTCCGGCGCCACCAGGGCCTCCCCCTCTCCACTCTCTTCACCGGAGGCCCTCTCTTCATCACATGAGTCCACCCCCAAGCTCAATTTTGATCGGGACCACCGGAGACAAATCCCCCAATCATGCCCGAAGCTCCCTCCGTCGCGGAGCTCGCCGCCGATGATTCCCCCCCCCTCGTCCCCACCGGCCAGTCGGCCACCTGGAGGACCGCCTGGGAGTGGCGGATCCATCCCTGGCCTCGGATGCCCTCGAGGAGGCGCCGTTCACCGGCGTTGATCTCCAGAGCCCTCACCTCTGTTCGGCCAGAGGAGGACGAAGGCGGGGCGACTGGTCAAACCTGACCAGTGGGCCCTGTGGACCCACTGTCAGTGACCCATGCGCCCGTCCACGCTGGATAAGTGAAGGCGTAAAACCCCCAAGTGTGTATCCCCTGCTTCGAAAGCGTATTCTTATCTGAAACGTTTTCTTTTCTATTTTATTTTAAAAACAGAATGTGACCAAAACTTTGACTGGCTATAACTTTTTAAATATAAGTCCAAATGAATTGATTCTTTTTCCTACATCTCTCGAATTTCACCTAGTTTATTTTAAGATTTATTTCAAAAATAATTAGGACAACGTTTTGTACTGTTTTAAAGTATGTGTTATTTGCCTATTTTCGAAATAGGATTTTGGAGAGAGAGAAGAGAGCTTTCAAAAAAATATTGGAGTGCACCTCACCTCTCCACACCTTGAAGGCAAGCATTTCTGAACTCATGCATAATATTATCGTGTGTTGTTTAATACAGTTACAACACCACCGTGACATGGAGTATCCGTTATGTGTTTGTGTCGATATGATCATACGCTTTGAGTGCAAAGATGAAATTTTTTGCTGTTGGCAATGGACATACTTGTGATAGCAATCACCCTCATATGCCTCTCATGCCTACTGGGAAAGATCCGGGAAAGTCTCTGTATTGGGTAGACATGAGCTGTTCCCTCGTCGAGACGGTTATGACCGGCGGGGCAGGGGGAGGTATGATGAGTGGTGGTTGTGTCTGATGGGTGTGAAATGTTATCCTTGAGCTAATCATGCAGGAAATACTTAAGTCTCCTGAGTCGGCCGTAGATCGAGTCTTGCTCCAGTAACCCCCATACTTGTTCCGTGCTGCAACTTGTCCCTGCCGTAGGTAGGGTACGGTTCAGTAAGTTGTCAACCCCTATCTAGCACACACCGTACAGAGAAACCACGATGAGGGTTCCATGGCCCTGGATTAAAGCCAGTCATCCGGTCCGGGGGCATGGGTGTTTTCGGTTGTAGCCGAAGGGGGTAGCTCCCCCAGTTTGCGCGCGGTATAAATTTTGTGATCCCATGCTAGTCGAGGTTGTAGCCTCCCCACTTAGAGTTTTGCTTAATAGGTGTCAAGGGTGATTCCAGACACTGGTGAGTTAGGCTGGTGTGTGTGGTCAGGTGTGTTTTCAATCAAAAGACCGTGGACGGAATTAGTCCCGATGGACTAAAGGAATCCGTTGCTAGTGGGTAAAGAGTACACCCTCTGCAGAGATATTATACCTATTCGAATAGCCGTGTCCATGGTTAAGGACTACAGTCTGGGATGGGTCAAGTGTCGGTCTTAGTGTCGGTCTTCGGAGGAAAAACTATTAAACCAGAATATTGATCCTGACTTGTGATGTATGATGATTATGATTATTATTATTATTATGGACTAACCATTTATGTTATTTGAATTATTGAGTATCCCTGGGATGGTTCTACCTCCTGGATATTCACCATGATTATTTTTATACATAAGCTCTTTATGCGGTGTCGCACAAACGCCCGACTGTGGCATGTTTGATATTTTATCTACTTATAAGCCCTTTATGTGGTGTCGCTTAGACGCCCGACTGAGGCATACTTTATATTGTTATCCTTTCGAGGCGTCGCTTCAGACACCCGATCGGTGCATTCTATTTCTACTCGCTGATTGCATATTCATATATGACATGATTAACCTGCTTGCATGTATCATGAGCTTCATTTATGACTGATGAAGTAATCATGGAACATTTTAAAGCATGATTAGCAGTGACTATATTATACTTGTGTTCTTAATGTTTGCGAGTACATTCAAAGTACTCACTGGCTTGTCCCTGGCTATTGTCATGGCCAGATTGCTTGCTTGGAGAGGAGCGTTGCGATGACAGTCTCGCAACCTAAGCAACAGTGATAGCAGCCTCGCGAAGATAGGAGTTAACCTGGTCAGCTGTTCCTGTGGGAAATGGAGTCCCATAGACCATGGTGAACCACAAACCTCTTCCGCCATCAACCCCTAGAAACCTTTTGTTGTACTCACAGGCCAGAGTGGTCTTGTACTACATATTATGTACTTTTGCTTGGAATTTCTGTATCAAGTTGGTGCCTCATCAGCTAACAGTAACCCTGGGGCTGGTGAGCACAAGAGCCATTTTCTGGAAATTATATCCCGAAAATCCGGTCCTGACAAACTTGGTATCAGAGCCAGGCTGACCATTGGCTAATCCTATCTTAGCCAGATCGAAAAACCTAGGTAAACCAACCCACCAGACCTTAACCAGACCCCGGCCAAGCTTCTCGTGTAAGATAGCCTCACAGTGACCCGACACTTTTTGGCGGTCGGTGCCCAACCTATCAGCCTAACCTGTCAGTCACTCACCAGTAACCGGCCCCTAAATAGTATTTTCCGCAAGCGTGCGAAGGAAGACTCCGTCCCCCTTTTTCTATAAAGAGGGCACGCTCGCCTCAGCACAGCACAGCACAACCTCTACCCCAATCCGAGCTAGAATGCCTGGCCCCATTGTTCACAATGAGACCACAGCAACCAACCTTGGAGGTTTCGTAACGGTACTAGCAAACCTTACCCGCCGTGCCTTTGCATTAGAAGAGCCCCCAAAATATGTTGTGTACCAAGGGTCCATGAGCGGTGAGAGCCGTCAATTTTGGGCCACTATGCACGTCTATGGTAGGGGTCTATCGCCAGAACGCCCCTATAGGTTCACCGAAAGGACAACTTCCTTTGAGCTACAAGCCATCCAACTAGCTGCCCGAGAAGCTATAGTTCAACTCCGGCACTTGTCGCCCAGAGTTAACTGTCGCTCCTTCTACTACTACCCCAGCCGTGACGGGTATGGTAGACCACCACAAGTTGCCAATGGAGATCACGAGACGGATCCTGCATTATTGCATCTGGTGCGCTATGTAAGTGCACTAGAGGGACTGTTCGATCAAATCACCCTAGATCTGATCGCAACTCGTGGAGAACTGATCCGCCGACCCCCAGCAAGAAGAGAGGCTGAGCCCGACACCGACAACCCAGTCGTGTTGTTTGGACAACCGATCGAGACCTTGAGGTCAGCCCCAGCCGTCAACCAAGGTGCTTTGATGACCCCAGAAGTGCTTCGTCGCCTTTTGGGAACACACTCCAACGGGATTGTGGCCAAAAATCCCCGCGATGGTCATCATCGCTACCCCGACCCTGCAGTTCCGCAACCCCCTACAGCTAACCCCGACGGTGGAGCCAATGGAGAAGCCTCGACATCCGCAAGACACGCCCGCTTAGATATAAACGAGGTAGACTAAGTCACTCGAGTAGTACCGAGTCTCAGTATGTCCACAACCTGTAGTTGTGTGATCTTGTATTACCACAGTGTTGTCTGCATGTGCGCCCCTATTTTAAAAGTAGTTGTGCATAAGTGTGTTGATGTACGGTTGCATTTTTAATTCTGGGCGTAGCTACCAAAACCAACCCCGACGGCACCCACAGTAACACGTCACTTTTGGGAGATGTGTGTAATTGTGGCTTTGACCCTGACCGCCATGAGAGCAGAACCAGCAAACAAGTGCCCCTCACCGCGGTAAATAACCCAGCCTGGAGGCTATATAAATAACCACCTTGTGACCTTGCCGAGTACCCCTCATCTTGTGCGCAACCCTCACAACCATTTCTTGCCATGCCGAGCCCTAGCATTTATCTGAGAACCCCAGATGCAACCCCAGGTAGCTTTGTTAAAATATTGTGGGACTTTACCTGCAGTACCATGGGTTCTACCCAGCCACCCCAGTACGAGTTGCTCAAGTCGAGGATCACCTCATCCGCCTCGAAATATTGGGCAGTAGTGCACATCCCTCCCGTAGACTCAAATCAAGACCCAACGGAAGTCTCCTTCCTGGGGAAATCTATGCCAACTCCGCAGATGGCCATATAAGCGGCTGCACACGAAGCGATTGTTCGCCTTCGATTCGCGGTACCCTATGCCAGCGAACGAGGGTATTATTACTTTCCGAGCCGTGCAGCACCTGGGGAAGTGACATCTTTTCCCGGTGGACGAATTGAGAGAGACCCAGTACTGGTCAACCTTGTCCAGTATGTCATCGCTCAAGAGCGTTTGACCCAGCGGGTGATGGGTTATCTCCAGAGCCTTGCAGATTTGAATCCTCAGATCACCATCGGCAGACCTCTGAGGCCCGGCCAGGAGAGATGCGTTCATCGACTGATCAATCCACTTCCCCCGATAGAAGAAGAGTGCGCCCCAATACTAGAGACATTTTCTCGGGACCCCATCCAGTTGCCGTTTTCATTATAGACGTCACCACTATGTTCTTTTATTCGCGCATTTAGCTAAGTGTTGTAACTCATGTGTGTTATTCTAAATCTTGTGCAATGAGATAGATTTTTGGTTTCAATTGTAATGAGTAATTTTGCTATTGTAAATCTTGATTAACAAAATTTTCCTCTCGCGAAAAATCCTGGAGTGAGATTTCTTTTCCCTGAGCTGATACAACATATATCTCCTCACGACATGGATTTTTTATTCAAGCAGCACCACGGCAGCCGACTCACAACCACAACCACTCGAACACATACACTACTTGCAACACCACGTAACCGTGTTGCATCTGGCTAATCATCCCCCTAACCCACCACAGTCTATGAGGGAGAGATTAGTGGATATTCATCCGGGTACAAGTTACCTCTCGCACACCGACGACAGTTAGCACCCGACACCCCACCTACTCCTCGTGACCACCGCCACCGCGGAGAGCCAACACTCGAGCGGCAGCATCACGACGATCATCAAGGATCATCGCACACAGGAGCACGGAGAGTCCCAGTAATGCCGCCAGCCCTCCGCACACCAGGATCACGTACCAGTCCGGCATTGCCTCCGCCATTAGAGCCTCAACCGAGCTTCTGTAAACGGAAATGGAGGAGGAAGAAGGAGAAGGAGAAGCGAGGCCAGATGTGAGGAAGAAGAGAGAAGCACCTCAGCCATTTTATAGCTCGAACTCGGTGTACGGTGGGCGAAGTCCACCAGCGCCGCTCGTCACCCGATCGCCGGTGTTCGGAGGCGAATCCGCGAGCAATGCTGATAGCACGCTGGCCCGCGAGGTGAGTGCACGCTGCACCAGCAGCTAGCACGCCGCGCACTACCGCAGGTACGGCCTAGATGCCCTACACGCTAATCGTCGCCGGTGGAGAAAGCGCGGGAAAGCGCGCGGGAGAGAGGAAGAAGAGAGAACCGGAGGAAGAAGAAGAGACTGACAGTAGACCCCGAGTCCACCTGTCAGCCAGGGAGAGCACTGTGCTCTCGGGTACGACTAGCGTATTTTAAATTTAGAATTTATTCTAAATTTACTGTATCCAACGTAAAAATCTCTCGTTTTCCCCATAACCGTAGATTTTTCCACGCAGCGCCAGTGTTCCACACTGTGATTTTACACCACTTATTGCCCTCTCACTGTAGCCACATTTTATTGCATATATTTTCTTAAAACAACCCTTATCAAATCTCGAGGAAGAGATTTTTCTTAAGGGGGGTAGTGTTGTGACACCCCAAAATTTTAACCTTGTTTTACTAATTAAAATTTTGCCAGGAAAATTAAACTTTTCGTTTTTCTGGGTTTTCTTTGATTTCAGTACCATCCTTTCTTGGATTTTTATGGAGTTTTATCCCAAGTGAAAGTTTCGAAATATATTACAGGACTTGTTTTCTCCCTCGAGAAAAACATTTCTCTTAAAAGTGGATTTTAATTGCATAACTAATTCTCCCTGAGATTTATTCCTTGAATTTTTTTTTAGTTTCAGGACCCAATTTGCACTGCAACCTCTTGATATATTTATCTAAAATTCCAACCAAAAATTGGAGATGTCATGTGTTGTTTTTGAATCACTTTTATGGAAAAATATAATTCATTCACTTAATATTTTGAGCTCTACTCCAAGTTTTCAAATCTGGTCCAGTGGGCAATTTTGCACTACAACCCATTTAAATATTTCTTTCTAGCTTCCACCAAAATTGTGGGATATTAGTAGTGGTATGTAATTCAACTTTATGCAAGAACCCAGTGGTGTTCTTTCAAAATTTTGAGTGAATCAACCTCTTTTGCTTTCCGGTCCAGTTTGGCTTTTTCTATAGCAACCCTAATTTAATTTGCTCTAGTACCCTTGAGTTTTCTCCTGCTTATATCCCACCTTGCAAAACCCTTAAGTCCAGAATAAGGGACCCATTGGAAGATTTCTGGATCATGAAACCATGCCTTTTTCTTTCTGTCCAAAACTTATGTTTTGCAAAACTTGCACTAACAAGTTTCTAATTTTGTCAAACTAACCTCACCACCCTCTCTTTCAACTAAAGAGACCCTAATCTGGAGAATTTGGCCACCCCAAGAATTGCCTAGATGCCTTTGGCATTTTGTCAAACACCCTGTGTGCACAACCAGATTTGGCATGATTTCAAGTTTACATTGTGAACTTGATCCCCTGACCAAACCAGCTTGTCCCATGGACTTGACCTAGCCTATTGCCTCACCCTGCTAACTCCCATGTGGTTTGGAGGCCCCTAGCATGCCTTGGCATATTGTCGAGCACGCCCCGTGCGTGCTCTGAGCGCACCCAGACCGCGCGTTTTGCACGTGCGTGCGCTCGGGTCACCGTGTTGGGCCCCGGCCCTTGCTCACCTGCAGAGCCGCACCCCCAACCTCATCCGCTTCCAGGAACCAGCCAAGCCCCCCTGGCGCCCAACAGCGCCGCCGTCAGGTCGGCAACAGCGGCTAGAGGGCGACCACAGCAGCCTCTGCCGTGGACTGCGCCGCCCGAGCCACCAGCGCTCGCCAGCTGCCCCCATGAACAGCTCAAGCTCATCTGCAGCCTTGTCCGCAAGCCCTCGTCGCCGCCACGTCGCCCTGCAGCATAGTACGGCGTTCGCCGACGTTCTTATCCTCGGCCATCGTCGGAACTGCCCCCGATCGCTATATAAGGACCCCCCGAGCTCACCAAACCCTCAAGCAACCTCCCACACTCCCTCACCGATCCGGCCGTAGCAGTAGAAAGACCAGAGGGGCCGTCTTCTTCTTCTCCGGCAACCACGGCCGCCGCCACTGCCTCGTTCACTCCGGCGCCACCAGGGCCTCCCCCTCTCCACTCTCTTCACCAGAGGCCCTCTCTTCATCATGTGAGTGCACCCCCAAGCTCAATTTTGATCGGGAGCCACTGGAGACAAATCCCCCAATCATGCCCGAAGCTCCCTCCACCGCGGAGCTCGCCGCCGACGATTCCCCCCCGTCCCCACTGGCCAGTCGACCACCGGGAGGACCGCCTGGGAGTGGCGGATCCATCCCTGGCCTTGGATGCCCTCGAGGAGCGGCCGTTCACCAGCGTTGATCGCCGGAGCCCTCACTTCTGTTCGGCCAGAGGAGGACGAAGGCGGGGCGACTGGTCAAACCTGACCAGTGGGCCCCATGGACCCACTGTCAGTGACCCACGCGCCCGTCCATGCTGGATAAGTGAAGGCGTAAAACCCCCAAGTGTGTATCCCCTGCTTCGAAAGCGTATTCTTATCTGAAACGTTTTCTTTTCTATTTTATTTTAAAAACAGAATTTGACCAAAACTTTGACTGGCTATAACTTTTTAAATATTAGTCCAAATGAATTGATTCTTTTTCCTACATCTCTCAAATTTCACCTAGTTTATTTTAAGATTGATTTCAAAAATAATTAGGACAACTTTTTGTACTGTTTTTAAAGTATGTGTTATTTGCCTATTTTCGAAATAGGATTTTGGAGAGAGAGAAGAGAGCTTTCAAAAAAATATTGGAGTGCACCTCACCTCTCCACACCTTGAAGGCAAGCATTTCTGAACTCAGGCATAATATTATCATGTGTTGTTTAATACAGTTACAACACCACCATGACACGGAGTATCCGTTATGTGTTTGTGACAATATGATCATATGCTTTGAGTGTAAAGATGAAATTTTTTGCTGTTGGCAATGGACATACTTGTGATAGCAATCACCCTCATATGCCTCTCATGCCTACCGGGAAAGATCCGGAAAAGTCTCTGTCTTGGGTAGACACGAGCTTGTCCCTCATCGAGACGGTTATGACCGGCGGGGCAGGGGGAGGTATGATGAGTGGTGGTTGTGTCTGATCGGTGTGAAATGTTATCCTTGAGCTAATCATGCAGGAAATACTTAAGTCTCCTGAGTCGGCCGTAGATCGAGTCTTGCTCCAGTAACCCCCATACTTGTTCCGTGCTGCCACTTGCCCCTACCGTAGGTAGGGTACGGTTCAGTAAGTTGTCAACCCATGTCTAGCACACACCGTACAGAGAGACCGCGATGAGGGTTCCATGGCCCTGGATTAAAGCCAGTCATCCGGTCCGGGGGCATGGGTGTTTTCGGTTGTAGCCGAAGGGGGTAGCTCCCCCAGTTTGCACGCGGTATAAATTTTGTGATCCCATGCTAGTTGAGGTTGTAGCCTCCCCACTTAGAGTTTTGCTTAACAGGTGTCAAGGGTGATTCCAGACACTGGTGAGTTAGGCTGGTGTGTGTGGTCAGGTGTGTTTTCAATCAAAAGACCGTGGACAGAATTAGTCCCGATGGACTAAAGGAATCCGTTGCTAGTGGGTAAAGAGTACACCCTCTGCAGAGATATTATACCTATTCGAATAGCCGTGTCCATGGTTAAGGACTACAGTCTGGGATGGGTCAAGTGTCGGTCTTACTGTCGGTCTTCAGAGGAAAAACTATTAAACCAGAATATTGATCCTGACTTGTGATGTATATTGATTATGGTTATTATTATTATTATGGACTAACCATTTATGTTATTTGAATTATTGAGTATCCCTGGGACGGTTCTACCTCCTGGATATTCACCATGACTATTTTTATACATAAGCCCTTTATGCGGTGTCGCACAGACGCCCGACTGTGGCATGCTTGATACTTTATCTACTTATAAGCCCTTTATGTGGTGTCACTTAGACGCCCGACCAAGGCATACTTTATATTGTTATCCTTTCGAGGCGTCTCTTCAGACACCCGATCGGTGCATTCTATTTCTACTTGCTGATTGCATATTCATATATGACATGATTAACCTGCTTACATGTATCATGAGCTTCATTTATGACTGACAAAGTAATCATGGAATATTTCAAAGCATGATTAGCAGTGACTATATTATACCTGTGTTCTTAATGTTTGCGAGTACATTCAAAGTACTCACTGGCTTGTCCCTGGCTATTGTCTTGGCCAGATTGCTTGCTTGGAGAGGAGCATTGCGATGACAGTCTTGGAACCTAAGCAACGGTGATAGGAGCCTCGCGAAGATAGGAGTTAACCTGGTCAGCTGTTCCTGTGGGAAATGGAGTCCCATAGACCATGGTGAACCACAAACCGCTTCCGCCATCAACCCCTAGAAACCTTTTGTTGTACTCACAGGCCAAAGTGGTCTTGTACTACATATTATGTACTTTTTCTTGGAATTTCTGTATCAAGTTTGTTCCTCATTAGATAACAGTAACCCTGGGGCTGGTGAGCACAAGGGCCATTTTCTGGGAATTATATCACTATTGGACCAGATTCCTCCTTGTAATGAACAAGGTCAAGGACTGCCGCGAGGAAGATGCAATTTTGTTCTTTTGCAACAATTGCACGGACAAGGGAGTCCTCAACGCCATAAGTCACTGCGACGTAGCACACTTCGCTGACTTGGCAGACATAGTACGGAAGTACTGTGCGATGGAAAGTGGCTGGAAATCCCAAGCGCAATTTTGGGATAATCCGGCTTTGACAAAACTCCCAGTCCGAACTAAAAGGGTGCACTCTCATAAGTCGCCCGACTCAATTACAAAGAAGCAAAAGCCCACTATAGGGCGTGGAACCGTATTGGAGGGATGGCTCAACGTGCCCTGCAAAATCCATAGTACAGCGGATACCATATCAACACACAGCCTTAGAGCATGTCGGGTACTCCGGCAGGTGGCCAAAAGCGGTGAGGATCTTCTCACCCAAAATACCTCAGAGCACCTTCCCACGGATAAAAACACAGTATTAACGATCTTCGAGACCTTCGCCTCAAATAATAGGCATAAGCGAGCACTCCGCGGCCTTGCCAAAGTCTGCCATGTGGCATCAATAAATCCATGGAGCGACACGTCTATCACCTTCAACGCCAGTGACGAACCTAAATTCCGAACAGCCCGAGCACCAGCCGCTTTGGTCCTTAGTCCAATTGTGGATGGCTTTCGGCTCACTAAGGTGCTCATGGATGGCGGCAGCGGAACCTCATCTATGAGGAAACTCTCCAAAAAATGGACATAGATAGGAACCATATTGAGCAAAGCAGTACGACCTTCCGAGGAATCATCCCTAATCAGGAGGCACGTTGCGCTAGGAAAATCACACTTGATGTGGTATTCGGCACTCCGGAGAATTACATGTCCGAAGAAATTACATTCCAAGTGGCCCCGTTCAGTAGTGGATACCATGCCCTTCTAGGGCGGGAGGCATTCATGATTTTTTAAGCCATACCCCATTACGGGTATATGAAGCTCAAAATGCCCGGACCCAAGGGAATTATCACTCTACCTAGTGATCCGAACATAGCACTCCGCACCGAGAATTAAACAGCCGCACTAGCCCTCGAGGCATTATCCGAAGCCCTTGTGGAGGAGGAGTTAACCGCGCTACGATCCACGGTGGACAGGGACGACGTGATACTAGATAAAAGATCCAAGTCCACCTCCTTTAAACCAGCAGACGAAATAGTTAAATTCCAAGTCCATCCAACGGACCCTACAAAAACAGCATCCATTGGGGCACAGTTAGCCCCCGCTGTAGACGTCGCACTACGGGAGTTTCTATGCGAGAATTGTGATATATTCGCCTGGCATCCTTCAGACATGCCAGGAATCCCATGCAGATTGGCCGAGCATAGCCTTAATATTCTAAAAGGATTCAAGCCGGTCAAGCAGACTCTTCGGTGTTTCTCTGAACCTAAGCGACAAGCCATGGGAGAGGAGCTGGCCAAGCTACTGGAAGCCAGATTCATTAAAGAAATAAAACATCCGGATTGGCTAGTGTCGGTGTCAAAACCGGCGGATCTCGGGTAGGGGGTCCCGAACTGTGCGTCTAAGCGGATGGTAACAGGAGGCAGGGACACAATGTTTTACCCAGGTTTGGGCCCTCTTGATGGAGGTAAAACCCTACGTCCTTCTTGATTAATATTGACGATATGGGTAGTACAAGAGTAGATCTACCACGAGATCAGAGAGGCTAAACCCTAGAAGCTAGCCTATGGTATGATTGTTGTTCGTCCTACGGACTAAAACCCTCCAGTTTATATAGACACCGGAGAGGGCTAGGGTTAGAGTCGGTTACAATGGTAGGAGATCTACATATCTGTATCGCCAAGCTTGCCTTCCACGCCAAGGAAAGTCCGTTCCGGACACGGGACGAAGTCTTCAATCTTGTATCTTCATAGTCCAGGAGTCTGGCCGAAGGTATAGTCCGGCTACCCAGACACCCCCTAATCCAGGACTCCCTGAGTAGCCCCTGAACCAGGCTTCAATGACGACGAGTCCGGCGCGCAGATTGTCTTCGACATTGCAAGGCGGGTTCCTCCTCCAAGTACTTCATAGAAGATTTTGAACACAAAGGTAGTGTACGGCTCTGCAAAATAAGTTTCCACATATTGCCATAGAGAGAATAATATTTACACAAATCTAATCTGCTGACATATTCCGTAGCATGACATCACACCACGGCCAAGTCTTTATTCAAATCGTTTTACTGTTCTACCTCAGCGCGTTTAGCGAGGCAGTTTCCTTGGCACGTCTTGTCAAAGCAGAGATCGTGTCCCCTTATTCCAGGATTATCATCAATACGGGTGTGGGTATCCCAACCGCGCCATTGATTACGGTGCTTGGGAGATAAGCGAGTTTTACTAGGCTGGTGGGGATGCATAGTCACGTCCACCCATATAAGGGGATAAGGATCCACCTTTTTCATCCACGCCTTCTTCCTCCTTTGCCTATCCATTTCCGTGCACTCGAGCTCCAGCGCCCAAGTCCGCACACCCCACTTCAACCTTCTCCAGCCATGTCCGGAGCGGGAGGCAAGTGGATGGTCTCCTCCGTTATGGAGGGACACATCAAAAAACTCAGGAAGGCCGGATACTTGTCTAACGACATTGCGCACCAGCTTCCCAAAGAGGGGCAGCTCATCCCCACCCCTAGGCCCCATGAGAGGGTGGTGTTCCTCCCCCATTTCCTCTGCGGACTGGGCTTCCCTCTCCACCCATTTGTCCGGGGGCTCATGTTCTACTATGGCCTGGATTTCCACGATCTGGCCCCGAACTTTGTCCTCAACATCTCGGCGTTTATCGTCATGTGCGAGGCTTCTTCCGCATCTTCCCCCATTTCGGCCTATGGCTCAAGACTTTCAATGTCAAGCCGGAGGTAGTGCGCGGCACCCAAGCAGAGTGCGGAGACACCATGGTGGGCAAGATGCCCAACGTCCTATGGCTCGAGGGCTCCTTCGTGGAATCCCTAAAGGGGTGGCAGTCGGGGTGGTTTTACATCACTGAGCCACGCGACCCTGAATGGGTCGTAGCCCCCGAGTTCCGATCCGGACCCCCTACACGGCTCGCCTCCTGGAAAGAGACGGGCTTGTCGTGGGGTAAAAAAGGAGAGCTGACCGGACTCCAAACATGCGTCCAAACCCTGGTGGACAAGAAGCTCAAACTTGTCAACATAGTCCAGGTTATGCTCATCCGTCGGATCCTCCCGTGTCAACAACGGGCTTTCAACCTGTGGGAGTTTGACCCGGCGCGGCACCGAACTCTGAGCGGGCTCTTCGACACGACGTATGAAGATGCCTGGAAGGTGCTTTTCAAGGGCGCCGAGGCCCCCGCATCCGCCACCGAGGATCGCGGATTCAGCACGCAGCGTCACGCTCGTGCGGTAAGCTGTTTTTACCTTTACAGGGTATTAGTTTTTCATAGTTTGACTCCATGCGGGATCTAAGCTCCCTTACCTTTGACAGGATTGGCAGGAGACGTCCAGACAGATCAACTATCCGGCTCCTTTGCTTGAAGGCCTAGCGGACACTCGCTTGGCAAAGCTGCTGGTTCCGGCACCCTACGTGGTGCCGGAGAAGAAGGCCAAGAAGAAGGCCACGGGGACTCAAAAGAGTGTCCGGCGCCAGGAGGTGTCGGATTCATCATCCGACGAGTCCAAGGCGCACTCCTCCCATGAAGACGAGGAGGAGGAAGAAGAGACCTCTACCCCTCCAGCGGGGGAAGGGAAGAAAAGGAAGGCCGCCCCAACTGGGGAGGCCGAAGGGTCCGAGAGGGGTAAGACCCCTCCTCCGGACTACTCCACCAATGCCGACGACGGCGAAGAGGAGTGGCCACACAGGGCCAAGCCCCTGGCGAGATCGTAAGTATCTGGATACTAGAGTGATTCATAGTATTCCCCCATTGCACAGCTTTTCCTTACGTTGAACATGTCTATGCAGTCCGCCCAAGGCCGGGCTCGACGATTCGTCGAGCGGCTCCCTGGATTCGTCGGATGTGAATTCGCTTCCGGCGGCTACCTCCCCCTACCCTACGGACGATGCTGAGGTGGCGTCCCAACAGGTTCCAAGCCAGGAGGAGGTGGTCTTGGAGGTGCCGCAAGGCGACCTCCCGGACTCCAGGCATGAAGGGGATAGAACCCCCAAGGGCTCTAAGTCCGGCTTTCAGCCGGACACCGCGCCGGAACCTTCAGCGGTTCCAGACTCCGGTAGGCAGCCTCCTTCCAAGAGGAGCTAGCCTACCGAGCCGGTGACCTCTGTCCAACCGGAGGCATCGGACAATTTGCTGCAGGTGCTTAACGGCGCCTCCATCGACGAGGAGCACCACACTATTATGAGTGTGGTGATCCAGAAGGTTCAGTCCGCCAAGAGCGGATTGACTGAAGCCTATGCCAGCCTTCTAACAGGCTTTGAGGTAAGTAAGGAATATGTAAAAATATTACCGCATAGACAGTAGCCCCTGATGCTCTGTTCGGCGTTCAGAAAGAAAAGCCGAATAGAGGATCTAATAACATTCGCAGGAGTCTAACAAAAGTAAATCAATATGTGTATGCAGGCTTCGCTGCTAGCATCCGCCGCACTGACAGCGGAGGTGGGCACGCTGAAGCAGAACCTCGAGCGGTCCGAGCAAGAGCTCAGCCTAGCCAAGCAGCAGCTCGAGGAGAAGGAAGGTAAGAAATACCTTATTGAAATATGTGAAAGGTGCAATTGCAAAAAGTGACAGGATTAACGCGGCTATTGTAGGGGCCACAACTGAGGTGGCGACCCTTAAGCAAGCGTTGTCCGAGGCCGAGAAGAGGGCGGCCACGAAGCGCACCGAGCGGGAGAAGCATGAGACACAGGTTGGCGAGGTGGGGCAAGAGCTCCAGGCTCTCATGAAAAAACATGAGAGTTTGGAGCTTGACTCGAAGACGCGAGAGTCTGAGCTCGCGGCGGCCATTGAAGATGCCAAGTCTACCAAGGCCGAAGCCTAGAAGGCCCTCCAGGAGGTTGAGGCAATAAAAAGATAGCGGTGGGTAAGGCATTCTTTATGCGAAGCAAGCACGTAAAAGTGAATTACTTGTTACTTACCCGAATCCGGAGCTCTCCAGGAGCATTCGCAAACTTGCCTCGTAGCGTGTCGGATGCCACCGCCTTCTACCGAGCCGAGGAGGGAAGCTCGACGGAGAAGGTGTTCTGGTCTCAGTATGCTGAGGCCGAACACCTGGTGCCCATAAGCGACCAGCTGAAACAGCTGGTCGAGCTCCATAAGGTGGCCGAACAGGCCATGAAGGGCCTCATAGTCCGGCTGTGGCCCAGAGAGGCCATGCCTGGGAGATACTTCGGGCTGGTGAGGCGACTGGTGGAGGCATGTCCAAGGCTCGAAGTCATCAAGCGCTCCGTATGCATCGAGGGTTCCCGTAGGGCGCTTGCCCGTGCGAAGGTGCACTGGGGCAAGCTGGATGCTGAGAAGCTTGTGAAGGATGGGCCACCGCCGGGCAAGGAGCATCGCAAGCCCGAGATGTATTATGAGGGCATTCTGAAGGGTTCCCGCCTTGTGGCGGATGAATGTTCCATGGATGTAATTTTTCAGTAAACTCGCTCGTTTTGTCCTGTGCGCTGAAAACTTGTTCATGTGCGCTAAGCAATGCTTTTTGAATTTAAAATATTACCTTCTGTGCGGCCGTTTATCAAATTTGAGAGATAGCGAGTCGCCAGCTTCTGCCCCCATGGCACGAGTGTTGGGGTGTTCGGGATAAACATGAGCGCTCTTTTTCCCAATCTTGGGTCCTTCAAGGGAGGCGCTCAACACAACGAACAAGGCAATTGGACTATAATGCTTGAACACTCTCACTTAGCCATAGAATTCTATAATTTTAAATTTCGGCGAAGCCCCTAGTGTTCGGAAGAATGAGTTCGGGGCGCTATCCACGCCTAGGCCGGACAAAGCCGACTCCTCGCTCTAAGCAGCATAAGTCTTTAGGGACTCGAAAACCTCTCGAACAGCGACCAGCTCTCGCCTCATCATGACGGTCAGTTTTAGCTTTCTCTACTGAGGTTCTTAGCCCAGCTCAACTGGGGCACAATCACAGTAGTTCTCCTAGTGCTACCTTAGCCGATATAAAAGAATGTAAGGTACCAAAACATAGGAGCCGGGCAAACCCAACTATTGACCCAAGACATGATTCGGAGCCGATGCATATAATGCTATAAGTTTGGGGTGCCGCACTTGTGAAAGTGTTTGGACTTCTCACACCGTATTGTGGGGTACTTAAGCCCCTGGCGTATTGGCCGTACCAAAGTGTATGAGTGCAACATGTCATTAATGAACATATATTTGTAAAAAAGAGTAATGCAATAATAGACGGAGGCTATGCATTGTTTATTTAAAAAAGGTTGCGATCAAAGCAGGACGATACAAATAGTGTGATAAGCAAAAGATGGGACTATCAAATATGTCCTTTCCAGGGGCGAGCTGTGGAATGTTATGCGAAACAGGTATACTGCTTGTTATAGAGACCACCTTAGAGTTTCGTAGTGCGGCGTAGCTTTCTGCTCCCCTGGTTGTTGTATCGTTTGTGCCGCAATTGTACTGCCGGACAGGCCTTCCAAAGAGTGGAGTCCTGAAAGTAAGAGAAAATGAAAAAGTCAGCAGCCCCTAGTGCGGTTTAAGCCGTGTTTCGGGCGTGCCGTGATTGTGCCCCTACCCTTTTGCCCATGGTATTTCCAAAGCGTAGTTATGTACGCGCAACACTGGTTTTGCAAGTTTGTGAGGGCTGGGGTTGGGGCCGCATTGCTACGCTTGCTCGGAACGTGCCCGACGGTCTTGTTGTAGGTTACTCCAGGCGCGCTTGACGGTGTCCAGACGTTTAATGGCCGGACTGGAGAATTGCCTTGAGAGGCTGCTTTGTACTTCCGCTACGATAGCCGCCGTATGCTCCTCCATTAGGAGAGAGCGTTCGGTGTTTCCATTGACCATGATGACTCCTTGAGGGCCTGGCATTTTGAGCTTGAGGTATGCGTAGTGTGGCACCGCATTGAACTTGGCAAATGCGGTTCGCCCGAGCAGTGCGCGATAGCCACTGCGGAACGGAACTATGTCAAAGATTAACTCCTCGCTTCGGAAATTATCCGGAGATCCGAGGACCACTTCAAGTGCAACTGAGCCTGTACAGTTGGCCTCTACACCTGGTATGACGCCTTTAAAGGTCGTTTTAGTGGTTTTAATCCTTGAGGGATCAATGCCCATTTTCCGCATTGTATCCTGGTAAAGCAGGTTCAGGCTGCTGCTGCCGTCCATAAGGACTCTAGTGAGGTGAAATCCGTCAATAATTGGATCTAGAACCAATGCGGCGAATCCGCCATGATGGGTGGTAGTGGGGTGGTCCTTCGATCAAAAGTGATCGGGCAGGAAGACCATGGGTTGAACTTTGGGGCGACTGGCTCCATCGCGTATACGTCCCTTAGCGCACACTTCCGCTCCCTCTTGGGGACGTGGGTTGCGTATATCATGTTCACCGTCCGCACTTGTGGGGGAAAACCTTTCTGTCCACTATTGTTCGATGGCCGGGGCTCCTCCTCGTCATCGCTATGCAGCCCCTTGTCTCTGCTTTCGGCATTTAACTTGCCTGCCTGCTTGAACACCCAACAATCCCTGTTGGTGTGGTTGGCTGGTTTTTCGGGGGTGCTATGTATCTGGCATGAGCGGTCGAGTATTCGGTCCAAACTGGACGGGCCCGGAGTATTTCTTTTGAATGGCTTTTTCCGCTGACCGGGTTTAGAACCTCTGAATCCGGTATTAACTACCGTATCCTCAGCATTGTCGCCGTTAATGCGGCCCTTTTGCTTGTTGCGACGCGACCTGCCACTGTTGTCCTTGGTATCCGAATTACCAGGGCTCTTGGTCATGTTATTGCTGCGAGCTAGCCAGTTGTCTTCTCCCGCGCAAAAGTGGGTCATAAGTGTCGTGAGGGCTGCCATAGATTTCGGCTTTTCCTGTCCTAGGTGCCGTGCAAGCCACTCGTCGTGGATGTTATGTTTGAAGGCTGCTAGGGCCTCTGCATCCGGACAGTCGATGATTTGATTTTTCTTGGTTAGGAACCATGTCCAGAATTGTCTGGCCGATTCTTCTGGCTGCTGAATTATGTGGCTAAGGTCATCGGCATCTGGTGGTCGCACATAAGTGCCCTGGAAATTGTCGAGGAATGCGGCTTACAGGTCCTCCCGACAACCAATTGATTCTGCTGGCAAGTTGTTAAGTGCCGAGCTGGTCCTTTAAGCTTGAGTGGGAGGTACTTGATGGCGTGTAGGTCATCACCGCGGGCCATGTGGATATGAAGGAGATAGTCCTCGATCCATACCGCAGGATCTGTTGTGCCATCATATGATTCGATGTTCATGGGTTTGAAACCCTCAGGGATTTGATGATCCATTACTTCATCTGTGAAGCATAGTGGGTGTGCGGCGCCTCTGTATTGGGCTATATCACGACGCAGCTCAAACGAGCTTTATCTGCTATGTTCGGCCTGGCCGGATTGACTGTATCCGGAGTGACGATTACCGTCTCGTGCCGTGGGGCACCCACGCGATCCGTAGATCGATCTTGTTTGCCTTTCCTTGTCCTCCAATATATCTCGCAGGTCTGGCACATTTTCCCGTGCCTTTGTATTTTTTGAGCGGCGCCGGGGTGCGGCTTGAGTGGAGGGCCAAGAGGCCTCTCTGTCGCGGCCATGGGGTGGCCGGTCAGCCGCATCATGCGCTGGTGATGTAGGTTTAGGTGCTTCCTCCTCTAATCGGGGTAGCAGCCTACGCTTTGGGTAGCTCTTGGAGGGGCGTTCGAGTTCATACTCTTCGGCTGCAAGGACCTCAGTCCATCTGTCGGCTAGCAAATCTTGATCAGCTCTAAACTATTGCTGTTTTTTCTTGAGGCTGCTCGCCGTAGCCATAAGCCTGCGTTTGAAACGCTCTTGTTCGACGGGATCCTCCGGCACGACAAATTCGTCGTCGTCAAGGCTTGCCTCGTCTTCGGAGGGAGGCATATAATTATCGTCATCAACCTCTCTGCCTGCCGCTCTCTCATGAGGGCTGGCTTCTCCATCCTCCTGTGCTGAATCTTGCTGGAGGTGGTTGTCTTCGGCACTGTCCGGGGTGTTATTATCTCCCAGTGCCAGAATCACCATTTTTGCTTTGGCGGGATTTAGAGCGGCGCCGCTGACGCCGGCGCTTAGGCTGCTTCTTGGAGGGGTCATCCTCCGATGTTCCATCGCCATTGCCTTCTTTTGGGGTGTCCACCATGTATATATCATATGACGAGGTGGATTTCCAGTGCCCTATAGGCGCTGGTTCTTGATCGTCTCCTGCATCGGCGTCCATACCGTCGATGTCTACAGAGTCGAAGTCGAGCATGTCGGTTAAATCATCGACAGTGCTTATGAATTGGGTGGTGGGTGGGCTTTGAATTTCTTCATCATCCGCATCTCAACCTTGCTGACCATAGTCCCGCCAGGGCTCTCCTGATAAAGAGAGAGACTTTAGTGAATTCAGAATATCGCTGAAGGGCGAGTGCTGAAAGATGTCTGTGGCGGTGAACTCCATGATCGGTGCCCAACCGGGTTCGATCGGTAAGGGCGTGGAGGGCTTGGAGTCTGGAGAGGAGTCCGGCTCCTTGGAGTCACGGGCTTCGCAGAGAATAGGGATGGTGTTCGGCTCGATCGCCGCAAAGATTGCAGCCCCCAAGGCGGTGTCCAACCACCCATCCTCGATTGGCGCAGTTGGCTCCGAATTAAGGGTCGGAGCTGATGCGGGTGCAGCCTCCAGGGCACTGTTCAGCTGCAGAGCTAGATCATGCCCATCGTGACAGTGCGGCGCGCTCGGCTGTGGCTCGAATCCGTCGAAGATCAAGTCTCCGCAGAGGTCCGTTGTGTAGTTTAAACTTCCAAATCTGACCTGACGGCCAGGGGCGTAGCTTTTGATCTGCTCCAGATGGCCAAGCGAATTGGCCCGCAGTGCAAAGCCACCAAATACGAAGATCTGTCCGGGGAGAAAAGTCTCACCCTGGATCGCATCGTCGTTGATGATCGGAGGAGCCATCGGGCCTAAAAGTGACGACACAGAGGAACTCTCAATGAAAGCATCAATGTCGGTGTCAAAACTGGCGGATCTCGGGTAGGGGGTCCCGAACTGTGTGTCTAGGCGGATGGTAACAGGAGGCGGGGGACACAATGTTTTACCCAGGTTCGGGCCCTCTTGATGGAGGTAAAACCCTACGTCCTGCTTGATTAATATTGATGATATGGGTAGTACAAGAGTAGATCTACCACGAGATCAGAGAGGCTAAACCCTAGAAGCTAGCCTATGGTATGATTGTTGTTCGTCCTACGGACTAAAACCCTCCGGTTTATATAGACACCGGAGAGGGCTAGGGTTACACAAAGTCGGTTACAATGGTAAGAGATCTACATATCTGTATCACCAAGCTTGCCTTCCACGCCAAGGGAAGTCCCTTCCGGACACGGGACGGAGTCTTCAATCTTGTATCTTCATAGTCTAGGAGTCTGGCCGAAGGTATAGTCCGGCTATCCGGACACCCCCTAATCCAGGACTCCCTCAGCTAGCAAACATGGTGATGGTACCAAAGAAGGACAAATCCTGGCGCCTATGTGTCGACTTCAAAGACCTTAACAAGGCTTGCCCCAAGGATCCCTTCCCACTCCCTCGCATCGATCAAATCATCGACGCTACCGCAGGACACGAATCATTGTGCTTCCTCGACGCATACTCCGGTTACCACCAGATTAAGATGGCGGAGTCCGATCAAGCCGCAACGGCATTTATAACACCATAAGGCCCCTTCTACTTTAACACAATGCCCTTTGGGCTCAAAAACGCCGGTGCAACATATCAGCGCATGATCCAGACATGTCTGGAAAAGAAGATCGGTAAGACTGTGGAGGCATATGTAGACGATGTGGTCATTAAAACCAGGCACGTCGACTCTTTAATAGACGACTTGAGGCTCACGTTCACCAATCTCCGAACATACGACATTAAGCTCAATCCGTAAAAATGTGTTTTCGGCGTTCCCACCGGAAAGCTCCTGGGCTTCATCGTCTCCAATAGAGGAATTGAAGCAAATCCGGCTGAAATCCGAGCTCTGTCATAGTTGGCTATCCCAACTGACCTCAAGAAAATCCAGAAATTGACTGGATGCATGGCGGCTTTAAGCCACTTTATCTCCCGATTAAGAGAAAAGGCACTTCCCCTTTATCGCCTTCTTCGGCGCATCGAACACTTCGAGTGGACGGACGCAGCCACGGCCGGACTGGAAGAAATCAAAGCCATCCTGGCCGCCAACCCAATCCTGGCCGTGCCAACCGTTGGCGAACAAATGTTATTATATATAGCGGCAACTCACCAAGTTGTAAGCGCAATGCTCGTCGTCGAACGAGAGATGGACGGACATAAATTCCCGCTTCAAAAGTCGGTATATTATGTATCCACCGTCCTCACTCCATGCAAATCACGGTACCCACATTACCAAAAGATAGCATACGCGGTATTTATGGCATCCCAGAAATTACGACACTAATTTCAAGAGTGTTCGATTACGGTGGCATCCGAAGTACCACTCAGTGACATAATAAACAACCATGACGCCACGGGCCGGATTGCCAAATGGGCCATCGAGCTCCTCTCGTTTGACATAACATACAAGCCACGAAGAGCCATTAAGTCGCAAGTACTGGCTGATTTCGTAGCCAAATGGACAGAAGCCGAACTCCCTAAAGAGTATGGCGCATACTCCAATTGGATCATGCACTTCGACGGCTCTAAAATGCTGGCTGGTCTAGGGGCTCGCGTCGTCCTGACGTCCCCCACTGGAGACACGGTGCAATACGTGCTCCAAATACTATATACGGGCTCCAATAACGCAGCCGAATACGAGGCCCTATTACACGGCCTCCGGATGGCAGTCTCCATGGGCATCCAATACCTAGAGGTGTGTGGGGACTCGAACCTCACAATATCCCAAATAAATGGAGACTTTGATGCCAAGGATCCGAAAATGGTGGCATATCGCAACGCCGTCCTCAAAATGTCAGCCCGGTTCGAGGGGCTGGAATTCCACCATGTGGCTCGGGAAAACAACCAGACAACGGACATCCTAGCACGTATCGGCGCTAAACGTGACCCTGTCCCACCAAACATCTTCCTGGAAAGACTGTTTAAACCATCTGTGGTATGGGAAGGAGACACCGGCAAAAATAGTCCTGACCCGGCCACAACCCCAGATACCGAATACTCTGACACAATCGGAGGCTCTGCCACCGAAATAACACCTTCAGCCCACGTGTTAATGGTCGTCATCGCCCCATGGACAGAACCATTCCTGGCCTACCTAACTAGATAGGAACTACCCGAGGACCAAAATGAGGCTCGCTGCATAGTGCGGCGATCTAAAGCCTACAAGGTCCATGAGGGAGAGCTTTATAAGAAAAGCACAACCGGAGTCATTCAAAGGTGCATCTCCGAGGAGGAAGGGTGGAAGCTTTTGGCAGAAATCCATGCCGGACTCGGCGGCCACCACGCAGCAGCTCGAGCCCTTGTAAGTAAGGCCTTTCGTACAAGTTTTTATTGGCCGACGGCCCGGGCAGATGCACAGCATCTAGTTCAACATTGTGTTGGTTGCCAGCCTTTTGCAATACAAAGCCACATGCCACCTACCGCCCTCCAAACAATCCCCATTACTTTGCCCTTTGCGGTCTGGGGGCTCGATATGGTCGGACCACTCAAAGGGGGAACCCATAAGAGAAAATACTTACTGGTCATGGTGGACAAATTCACCAAATGGATAGAAGTAAAACCTGTCAAAACGGATGAATCCGGACCGGTGATAGACTTCATATCCGGGGTTGTACACCGTTATGGCGTCCCCCACAGCATCATCACTGACAACGGCACGAACTTTACAGTCGATGAGGTGAAACTTTGGTGCAGCAACATGGGCATCCAGCTCGATTATGCTTCTGTCTATCATCTGCAAACTAACGGTAAAGTCGAACGAGCGAATGGTCTTATCATGAGTGGTACTAAACCCAGATTAGTCCGGTCCTTAAAGGAATCAGACACCCATTGGGTAGAGGAGCTCGACTCCGTACTATGGGGGTTGTGGACCACGCCGAATCTCACTACCGGATACACACCGTTTTTATGGTGTATGGCACTGAGGTGGTGCTGCCTTGCGACATAATTCATGACTCACCTCGAGTGCGCATGTACGAAGAAAGAGAGGCCGGGCTCGATCAGTAGGACAGTTTGGATGCCCTGGAGGAGGAGCGCGACGTGGCAAAAGCTCGTTCCGCATTCTATCAACAACAGGCTCGAAGGTATCAAAGCAGAGAAATGCGGGCCAAAACCTATAACATTGGTGAACTAGTTCTGCGCCTGCCGGATAAGAAAAAGAACAAGCTCAAGCCCAAATCGGAAGGTCCCTTCATTATCGACCAGGTTCTGACTGGTGGAGCGTACCGTCTGCGGGATGCATGAATAATCGACTTGAGCCAAACCCATGGAACACAGCCAGACTCCGAAGATTCTACGCCTAGCGCCGGACTCTATGTTCGTCTCCTTACCTCCATGAATTTTTTGCACATCTGTTTTTTCTCTCTTTCTTTCTCTCTTTTCTCTTCAAAGCCCTAAAAGGCTAAACCTGTGTCTTGGTTACACAATCTTGACGCGCTAACCGCGCTCAATATACCTGGGGGCTTCCTTTACAGAAGCTTAATCTAATTATTTTTCCGGGCTTCATGCCCCGCACATGTGTTATTCTTCTGCATGTACCTTTTTCGCCATTATATGCATCGATATGACTTAAGTTTTGGCCAAGCTGGGTTGCCTGGCTCTTGTGTTTATGCCCTACATTCCCGTTAATTCAGCTAGGGCATAAGGGGATCACCTCTACGATTGTTACTGCCGGGTCAGCCGGGTGTGTACCTCAGACTGGGTGAAGCCGAAAGCTAGCGTTCTTAAGGGAATATTCGGTCGGTGAATAAAAGATGACTTTCATTTAAATTACTACACGCCCCCAAATGTTCTTAGCCTACGTCTCGCAGTTCGGACATGCACATTAGGGCATGCATACCTAGGGAAAGGAACCCTTAACGGAACTATTCTCCCTGGAAGATGTTTCTTACTATCCATGTAATATAACATAGCTAGTTGGGTACTTGTCTGTTCAAGCACTTATGACCCCTACGCCTAGTTTCCATGCATACCCCGGTTTTTATATAACCGAGTGGGTATTCGGATACACTCCGGACTATCGGGTCTAGAGGTCGAAGCAAAAAGGTCTGCCATGACAAATGATTTACAATCCGGCTAGGGACATTACATATGTCACTTGAAGTACACAGTTACTAAGACTGATTAAATTCTTCTTCTATACCATCCAACAGGCTGTCTAGCCTACAATCCTGTTGGGAATACTTTGCAGCTAATTCTACTTGATCATACACTAAACTGACGGGGATCTCTTTCCCATCGGGCCCCACAGGTCCGACCTTGGCCATGTGGTTTGGGTCAGCGTTGGTATATCGTGTCTTCACCATAGCCCATGCTTCCCGTGCACCTTGTCGGTAGGCTCATATCTTCCATAGTCGGAAGCGCCGCCGCGCTCCCTTAAGCTTCTCTATAAGCTCCCCCATGCCTACTGGCGGGGACGCGGATGGCCACAAGGCTTGGGCAATACTCTGCATCACCTGCCGAACTTGTTCGTGCTGTTGTGAGAGCTCTGGCAGAAGATCACCCGAGGACCCGGGCATCTCCTCCGTGGGACGACCCGTCAGCATACCTACAGACATAATGTTGTTAGCAGGCTTCTTCGCCGAACTCCTTTAAAAAGTTTGTTCAAGCACTTACTAAAAATGTCGCGCTGAAGCCGTTTATTCTCCTTCACGGAGTCTGCAAGCTGGGCTCAGACATCCTTCAGTTCCACGCCCAGCCGGATATTGGCATCTTGGAGATCATTTTTCTCCTGCCTGACTCACGTCAGCACGCGCTCGCCAGCATTTCGCTGTCGATCATCACGTGCCGTATCCGCCTCCACGGCCTCCGGACTCACTCCGGGCCCACCTGCAACATCTATTGTTAGGTGTGCATATACGCCGCATACTACCTGGTACTGATATTCTTTGCAATAGACAAAAGAGTTACCAGGGGGACCCTTTTTGGACTCCTTTAATGCGGCAACAGCGGCTTCCAGCTGGGCCTTGCACTCGTCCAGCTCTTGAGATAGTTGGGAATTCTTCTCCGTAAGAACCTGCACAAATAATGATCCTTAAAACAGTTGCGTCAACTATTTCAAGTCTCAGGGGCTACTGATACATATAATCGTCACATTTGCTTACCCGTACATCCCTTACATACTGGTCCGTGGCTCTGGCTAGACCATTTTGAGCAGCACGGAGGTACGCATCTCTAGAATTGAAGGCATCAAATGCCTCTGGTGAGAAGCAAGCGTCACGGAGTACGGCCCGGTGACGCCTATGATTCATGGCGCTCTCCACTTCTGAATTTGTAGCGGACAGTCTATCTGCATCCTCTGTAGGAGGAGTATCCGGCGTCCACCCCATGTCAGCTTCCACCTCTATGTCCGGCCCTGGAGCCCGACTGGTGGAAGTGTGATCGGCAGCCTCTCTGGACATATTCCGGCGAGCGTTTTTTCTATTAAAGAAACATAGACGTCATTACATTTTGAGAAAGATGACAACCACGGAGCGGGGTTTTTTGTCATACCTCTGCGCCGGCGTCTCCGTCCTGACCGCCTTCCTTTTTGGCCTACCCGGCCTCGGTGCCTCTTGTTGGCGAGTTGCTGCGGGTTCGGCACGGCGTCCCGAATGCCTTCCCTGTAAAACACCATATGTATATGGTAGGTGAAGTGTCTAAAAGGGGATCCTAGTTTTTGGAGTTGGGATTTTGGTTTTTCTTACGTGTGACTGAAGGAAATATGCCCTAGAGGCAATAATAAAGTTATTATTTATTTCCTTATATCATGATAAATGTTTATTATTCATGCTAGAATTGTATTAACCGGAAACATAATACATGTGTGAATACATAGACAAACAGAGTGTCACTAGTATGCCTCTACTTGACTAGCTCGTTGATCAAAGATGGTTATGTTTCCTAACAATAGACATGAGTTGTCATTTGATTAACGGGATCACATTATTAGGATAATGATGTGATTGACTTGACCCATTCCGTTAGCTTAGCACTTGATCGTTTAGTTTGTTGCTATTGCTTTCTTCATGACTTATACATATTCCTATGACTATGAGATTATGCAACTCCCATTTACCGAAGGAACACTTTGTGTGCTACCAAACGTCACAATGTAACAGGGTGATTATAAAGGTGCTCTACAGGTGTCTCCGAAGGTACTTGTTTGGTTGGCGTATTTCAAGATTAGGATTTGTCACTCTGATTGTTGGAGAGGTATCTCTGGGCCCACTCGGTAGTGCGCATCACTATAAGCCTTGCAAGCATTGCAACTAATGAGTTAGTTGCGGGATGATGTATTACAGAATGAGTAAAGAGACTTGCCGGTAACGATATTGAACTAGGTATTGAGATACCGATGATCGAATCTCGGGCAAGTAACATACCGATGACAAAGGGAACAACGTATGTTGTTATGTGGTTTGACCGATAAAGATCTTCGTAGAATATGTAGGAGCCAATATGATCATCCAGGTTCCGCTATTGGTTATTGACCGGAGATGTGTCTCAGTCATGTCTACATAGTTCTCGAACCCATAGGGTCCGCACGCTTAAAGTTCGATGACGGTTATATTATGAGTTTATGTGTTCTGATGTACCGAAGGAGTTCGGAGTCCCGGATGAGATCGAGGACATGACGAGGAGTCTCGAAATGGTTGAGACGTAAAGATTGATATATTGGACGACTATATTCGAACATCGTAAAGGTTCCGAGTGATTCGGGTATTTTCGGGAGTACCGGGGAGTTACGGGGATTCGTATTGGGCCTTAATGGGTCATACGGGAAAGGAGAGAAAGGCCTCAAAGCGTGGCCGCACCCCTCCCCATGGGCTGGTCCGAATTGGACTAGGGAGGGGGGCGCCCCCTTCCTTCCTTCTCCTTTTCCCTTCCCTTTCCTTCCCTCCTACTCCTACTAATTGGAAGGGCTCCTAGTTCTACTAGTAAAGGGTGAATCCTACTCCCGGTGGGAGTTGGACTCCCCTAGGGCGCGCCATAGGGAGGGTCGGCCCTCCCCTCCTCCACTCCTTTATATACGGGGGCAGGGGGCACCCCAAAGACACAACAATTGATCTCTTGATTTCTTAGCCATGTGCGGTGCCCCCCTTCACCATAATCCACCTCGATCATATTATAGCGGTGCTTAGGCGAAGCCCTGCGTCGGTAGAACATCATCATCATCACCACACCGTCGTGCTGATGAAACTCTCCCTCAACACTCGGCTGGATCGGAGTTCGAGGGACGTCATCGAGTTGAACGTGTGCAGAACTCGGAGGTGCCGTGCGTTCGGTACTTGATCGGTCGGATCGTGAAGACGTACGACTATATCAACCGCGTTGTGCTAACGCTTCCGCTTTCGGTCTACGAGGGTACGTGGACAACACTCTCCCCTCTCGTTGGTATGCATCGCCATGATCTTGCGTGTGCGTAGAATTTTTTTTGAAATTACTATGTTCCCCAAGAGTGGCATCTGAGCCAGGTTTTATGCGTTGATGTAATATGCACGAGTAGAACACAAGTGAGTTGTGGGCGATATAAGTCATACTGCTTACCAGCATGTCACACTTTGGTTCGGCGGTATTGTTGGATGAAGCGGCCCGGACTGACATTATGCGTACGCTTATGCGAGACTGGTTTTACCGCCGTGCTATGCACACAGGTGACTAGCGGGTGTCGGTTTCTCTAAATTTAGTTGAACCGAGTGTGGCTACGCCCGGTCCTTGCGAAGGTTAAAACAGCACCAACTTGACAAACTATCATTGTGGTTTTGATGCGTAGGTAAGAAAGGTTCTTGCTAAGCCCGTTGCAGCCACGTAAAACTTGCAACAACAAAGTAGATGACGTCTAACTTGTTTTTGCAGGGCATGTTGTGATGTGATATGGTTAAGACGTGATGAGATATAAGTTTTTGTATAAGATGATCATGTTTTGTTGAAGTTATCGGCAACTGGCAGAAGCCTTATGGTTGTCTCTTTATTGCATAAGATGCAAGCGCCAAATAATTGCTTTACTTTATCGCTATGTGATAGCAATAGTTGCAAGAGCAATAGTTGGCGAGACGACCATGTGACGACACATTGATATAGATCAAGATGATGGAGATCATGGTGTCATGCCGGTGACGATGGAAATCATGATGATGCTTTGGAGATGGAGATCAAAGGCACAAGATGATGATGGCCATATCATGTCACACATTTTGATTGCATGTGACGTTTATCTTTTATGCATCTTATCTTGCTTTGATTGACGGTAGCATTATAATATGATCTCTCACTAAATTTCAAGATAAAAAGTGTTCTCTCTGAGTATGCACCATTGCCAAAGTTTGTCGTGCCCAGACACCACGTGATGATCGGGTGTGATAAGCTCTACGTCCATCTACAACGGGTGCAAGCCAGTTTTGCACACGCAGAATACTCAGGTTAAACTTGACGAGCCTAGCATATGCAAATATGGCCTCGGAACACTGAGACCGAAAGGTCGAGCATGAATCATATAGTAGATATGATCAACATAGTGATGTTCACCATTGAAAACTACTCCATTTCACGTGATGATCGGTTATGGTTTAGTTGATTTGGATCATGTGATCACTTAGAAGATTAGAGGGATGTCTTTCTAAGTGGGAGTTCTTAAGTAATATGATTAATTAAACTTAAATTTATCATGAACTTAGTCCTGGTAGTATTAGCATATCTATGTTGTAGATCAATAGCTCGCGTTTAGCTCCCCTGTTTTATTTTTGATATGTTCCTAGAGAAAACTAAGTTGAAAGATGTTAGTAGCAATGATGCGGATTGGATCCGTGATCTGAGGTTTATCCTCATTGCTGCACAGAAGAATTATGCCCTTGATGCACCGCTAGGTGAACAACCTATTGCAGGAGCAGATGCAGATGTTATGAACATTTGGCTAGCTCAATATGATGACTACTTGATAGTTTAGTGCACCATGATTAAACGACTTAGAATCGGGACTTCAAAGACGTTTTGAACGTCATGGACCATATGAGATGTTCTTGGAGTTGAAGTTAATATTTCAAGCAAATACCCAAGTTGAGAGATATGAAGTCTCCAACAAGTTCTATAGCTAAAAGATGGAGGAGAACAGCTCAAGCAGTGAGCATGTGCTCAGATTGTCTGGGTACTACAATCACTTGAATCAAGTGGGAGTTAATCTTCCAGATAAAATAGTGATTGACAGAATTCTCTAGTCACCATCACCAAGTTAGTAGAACTTCATGATGAACTATAATATGCAAGGGAAAACGGAAACGATTCCCAAGCTCTTCGTGATGCTGAAATCGACAAAGGTAGAAATCAAGAAAAGCATCAAGTGTTGATGGTAAACAAAACCACTAGTTTCAAGTAAAGGGACAAAGGGAAGAAAGGGGAACTTCAAGAAGAACGGCAAACAAGTTGCTGCTCAAGTGAAAAAACCCAAGTCTGGACCTAATCCTGAAACTGAGTGCTTCTACTTCAAAGGGACTGGTCACTGGAAGCGGAACTACCCCAAGTAATTGGCTCATAAGAAGGATGGCAAAGTGAACATAGGTATATTTGATATACATGTTATTGATGTGTACTTTACTAGCGTTTATAGCAACCCCTCAGTATTTGATACTAGTTCAGTTGCTAAGAATAGTAACTCGAAACGGGAGTTGCAGAATGACCAGAGACTAGTTAAGGGTGAAGTGACGATGTGTATTGGAAATGGTTCCAAGATTGATATGATCATCATCGCACACACCCTATACTTTTGGGATTAGTGTTAAACCTAAAATAAATGTTATTTAGTGTTTGCGTTGAGCATGAATACGATTGGATCATGTTTATTGCAATACGGTTATTCATGTAAGTTAGAGAATAATTGTTGTTCTGTTTACATGAATAAAACCTTCTATGGTCATACACCCAATGAAAATGGTTTGTTGGATCTCGATCGTGGTGATACACATTTTTATAATATTGAAGCCAAAAGATGCAAAGTTAATAATGATAGTGCAACCTATTTGTGGCACCGCCGTTTAGGTCATATTGGTGTAAAGCGCACGCAGAAAATCCATGCTGATGGGCTTTTGGAATCACTTGATTATGAATCAGTTGATGCTTGTGAACCATGCCTCATGGGCAAGATGACTAAGACTCTGTTCTCCGGAACAATGGAGTGAGCAAAAGATTTGTTGGAAATCATACATACTGATGTATGTGGTCCGATGAATATTGAGGCTGCGGCAGGTATCATTATTTTCTGATCTTCAGAGATGATTTGAGCAGATATGAGTATATCTACTTGATGAAACACAAGTCTGAAACATTTGAAAAGTTCAAAGAATTTCAGAGTGAAGTGGAGAATCATCGTAACAAAAATAAAAGTTTCTACGATATGATCGCTGAAGTAAAATATTTGAGTTACGAGTTTGGCCTTCAGTTAAAACAATGTGAAATAGTTTCACTACTCACGCCACCTGGAACACCACAATGTAATGGTGTGTCTGAATGTCGTAACCGTACTTTATTAGATATGGTGCGATCTGTGACGTCTCTTATTGATTCACCGCTATCGTTTTGGGGTTATGCATTAGAGACAGCTACATTCACGTTAAATAGGGCACCATCTAAATCCGTTGAGACGACACCGTATGAACTATGGTTTGGCAAGAAACCTAAGATGTCGTTTCTTAAAGTTTGAGGTTGCAATGCTTATGTGAAAAAGTTTCAACCTGATAAGCTCAAACCCAAATCGAAGAAGTACGTCTTCATAGGATACCCAAAAGAAAATGTTGGGTACACCTTCTATCACAGATCCGAAGGCAAGATATTCATTGCTGAGAATGGATCCTTTCTAGAGAAGGAGTTTCTTTCGAAAGAAGTGAGTGGGAGGAAAGTAGAACTTGATGAGGTAACTATACCTGCTTCCTTATTGGAAAGTAGTTCATCACAGAAATCTGTTATTGTGACTACTACACCAATTAGTAAGGAAGCTAATGATGATGATCATGTAACTTCAGATCAAGTTACTACCGAAACCTCGTAGGTAAGCCAGAGTGAGATTCGCACCAGAGTGGTATGGTAATCCTGTTCTGGAGGTCATGTTACTTGACCATGACGAGCCTATGAACTATGAGGAAGCGATGATGAGCCCAGATTCCGCGAAATGGCTTGAGGCCATGAAAACTGAGATGGGATCCACGTATAAGAACAAAGTATGGACTTTCATTGACTTGCCCGATGATTGGTGATCCATTGAGATTAAATAGATCTCTAAGAGGAAGACGGACGCTGATAGTAGTGTTACTATCTACAAAGCTAGAATTGTCGCAAAAGGTTTTCCACAAGTTCAAGGTGTTGAATACGATGAGAGTTTCTCACTCGTATCTATGCTTAAGTCGTCCGAATCATGTTAGCAATTGCCACATTTTATGAAATCTGGCAAATGGATAAACAAAACTGCATTCCTTAATGGATTTATTAAAGAAGAGTTGTATATGGTGCAACCAGAAGATTTTGTCAATCCTAAAGGTGCTAACAAAATATGCAAGCTCTAGCAATCCATTTATGGACTGGTGCAAGCCTCTCGGAGTTGGAATAAACGCTTTGATAGTGTGATCAAAGCATTTGGTTTTATACAGACTTTTGGAGAAGCCTGTATTTACAAAAAGGTGAGTGGGAGCTCTGTAGCATTTGTGATATTATATGTGGATGACATATTACTGATTGGAAATGATATAGAATTTCTGGATAGCATAAAGGGATACTTGAATAAGAGTTTTTCAATGAAAGACCTCGGTGAAGTTGCTTACATATTGAGCATCAAGATCTATAGAGATAGATCAAGATGCTTGATAAGTTTTTCAATGAGTACATACCTTGACAAGATTTTGAAGTAGTTCAAAATGGAACAGTCAAAGAAAGAGTTCTTACCTGTGTTACAAGGTGTGAAATTGAGTAAGACTCAAAGCCCGACCACGGCAGAAGATAGAAAGAGAATGAAAGTCATTACCTATGCCTCAGCCATAGGTTCTATAAAGTAAGCCATGCTGTGTACCAGATCTATTGTATACCCTACACTGATTTTGGCAAGGGAGTACAATAGTGATCTAGGAGTAGATCACTGGGCAGCGGTCAAAATTATCCTTAGTGGAATAAGGATATGATTCTTGATTATGGAGGAGACAAAAAGGTTTATTGTAAAGGGTTATGTCGATGCAAGTTTTGACACTGATCCAGATGACTCTAAGTCTTCATCTGGATAAATATTGAAAGTTGGATCAATTAGCTAGAGTAGCTCCGTGCAGAGCATTGTTGACATAGAAATTTGCAAAATACTTACGGATCTGAATGTGGCAGGCCCGTTGACTAAACTTCTCTCACAAGCAAAACATGATCACCCCTTAGTACTCTTTGGGTGTTAATCACATAGTGATGTGAACTAGATTATTGACTCTAGTAACCCTTTGGGTGTTGGTCACATGTCGATGTGAACTATGGGTGTTAATCACATGGTGATGTGAACTATTGGTATTAAATCACATGCCGATGTGAACTAGATTATTGACTCTAGTGCAAGTGGGAGACTGAAGGAAATATGCCCTAGAGGCAATAATAAAGTTATTATTTATTTCCTTATATCATGATAAATGTTTATTGTTCATGCTAGAATTGTATTAAGCGGAAACATAATACATGTGTGAATACATAGACAAACAGAGTGTCACTAGTATGCCTCTACTTGACTAGCTCGTTGATCAAAGATGGTTATGTTTCCTAACCATAGACATGAGTTGTCATTTGATTAACGGGATCACATCATTAGGAGAATGATGTGATTGACCAGACCCATTCCGTTAGCTTAGCACTTGATCGTTTAGTTTGTTGCTATTGCTTTCTTCATGACTTATACATGTTCCTATGACCATGAGATTATGCAACTCCCATTTACCGGAGTAACACTTTGTGTTCTACCAAACGTCACAACGTAACTGGGTGATTATAAAGGTGCTCTACAGGTGTCTCCGAAGGTACTTGTTGGGTTGGCGTATTTCGAGATTAGGATTTGTCACTCCGATTGTCGGAGAGGTATCTCTGGGCCCACTCGGTAATGCACATCACTATAAGCCTTGCAAGCATTGCAACTAATTAATTAGTTGCGGGATGATGTATTACGGAACGAGTAAAGAGACTTGTCGGTAACGAGATTGAACTAGGTATTGAGATACCGACGATCGAATCTCGGGCAAGTAACATACCGATGACAAAGGGAACAACGTATGTTGTTATGCGGTTTGACCGATAAAGATCTTCGTAGAATGTGTAGGAACCAATATGAGCATCCAGGTTCCGCTATTGGTTATTGACCGGAGATGTGTCTCGGTCATGTCTACATAGTTCTCGAACCCATAGGGTCCGCACGCTTAAAGTTCGATGACGGTTATATTATGATTATATGTGTTTTGATGTACCGAAGGAGTTCGGAGTCCCGGGTGAGAGCGGGGACATGACGAGGAGTCTCGAAATGGTAGAGACATAAAGATCGATATATTGGACAACTATATTCGGACATCGTAAAGGTTCTGAGTGATTCGGGTATTTTCGGGAGTACCAGGGAGTTACAGGAATTCGTATTGGGCCTTAATGAGCCATACGGGAAAGGAGAGAAAGGCCTCAAAGAGTGGCCGCACCCCTCCCCATGGGCTGGTCCGAATTGGACTAGGGAGGGGGCGCCCCCTTCCTTCCTTCTCCTTTTCCCTTCCCTTTCCTTCCCTCCTACTCCTACTAATTGGAAGGGCTTCTAGTTCTACTAGGAAAGGGTGAATCCTACTCCCGGTGGGAGTAGGACTCCCCTAGGGCGCGCCATAGAGAGGGCCGGCCCTCCCCCTCCTCCACTCCTTTATATACGGGGGCAGGGGGCACCCCAAAGACACAACAATTGATCTCTTAGCCGTGTGCGGTGCCCCCCTCCACCATAATCCACCTCGATCATATCATAGCGGTGCTTAGGCGAAGCCCTGCGTCAGTAGAACATCATCATCGTCACCATGCCGTCGTGTTGACAAAACTCTCCCTCAACACTCGGCTGGATCGGAGTTCGAGGGACATCATCGAGTTGAACGTGTGCAGAACTCGGAGGTGTCGTGCGTTTGGTACTTGATCGGTCGGATCGTGAAGACGTATGACTACATCAACCGCGTTGTGCTAACGCTTCCGCTTTCGGTCTACGAGGGTACGTGGACAACACTCTCCCCTCTCGTTGCTATGCATCACCATGATCTTGCGTGTGCGTAGGAATTTTTTTGAAATTACTACATTCCCCAATAGCGACGCAGGGAGCAGTCCGGGATAGTCGGTCGTAATGGCCACCATGGCGTCATCACAGCTCAATTGATAGAACTGCCTATCTATCAGCTCCATGAATATGTCCGGATCTTCTTCGAGTTCGGGACCGAGGGCCCGGTGAGGGTCCTCTGGTTGTGGAGATGGGCTATTGACCTCCCTTATAGCTTTTCGCAGTTCCTGCCGTAAAATGGCAAGGTGAGTACCTACGACAAAGAATGCGGGAAAAATGAGAGTAAGGAGATATAACTCACCCAGCTTGGAGGGTTGTACATGGACAATCCATCCCGTGGGTTGATGCGGATGAACTCCTCTTCCTCCCCCTTGAACAACTCCGACTGAATTTTTGCTAAAGCAGCAGCGGAGTCCGGTCCCTTACGCCCGCAATGGGTGGCATCATCTTCCCCGTTAAAACACCATAGGGTGTGCCCTCGATATTGAAGTATCTGCACTCCCCGCATTATGCATATTGACATAACCTCGATTACTGTCAATCCTGATTGAGCCAGTGCTTTAATCCGGTTCATCAGGTAAAGGACTTCTCCGTTGTCTTCCTCCTGGGGGCTCCGTGGGCGCCAGCTTCGGCGTTTCTTCTGAGGAGCATTGTTGAACTCAGGAAGACCCCGCCGAACAGGGTCCGGAAGGGGGACGTCCTCCATATAAAACCATTCCGAAGGCCAGTCTTCGGACGTCTTATTTGGAGTACCGGACAGGTATCCGGTTACGGCGATGCGCCATATTTCAGCTCCGCCCACTTGATAAAGTGACCCCTTCTGTGTGCGAGGGACGAGGCAAAATAACCTTTTCCACAACTCGAAATGAGCCTCGCAGCCCAGGAATAACTCGCAAAGGGCAACGTAGCCGGCGATGTGTAATATGGAAGCAGGGGTGAAATTATGCAGTTGGAGGCCATAAAACTCCAGGAGCCCGTGGAGGAACGGATGAATTGGAAATCCGAGTCCCCTTAATAAGTAAGGAACAAGGCACACCCTCTCCCCTATAGAGGGGCTGGGAAAGCTCTCCGCTTGCTCCCCGCCATTGTAGGTGGCAAGCCTGGCTCGAACGGGAACCATATACGCTGGAGGGAGAAATCCCTAAGTCTGCAGTTCGACTAATCGACTGTGTGGGACAGAACACCTCTCTGAATCACCGGGCTTAGGGCTACGGGGGCGAGAGGAGGAGCTGCGGTGGTCGGCCATGTTGGAGTGGATTTTTCCGAAGCGCGCTCGGATTCTCGCTGTGGGAGGATGGTATGGATTGGATCTAAGAATCCCCATCCCTTTAATAGACAATTTATTTATCTGGCTAGGGGGGCGAATGTAAAAACGCCCTGGCTCCTTGTATTCATTCGATGCATGGAAGATAGCCCTTATTGGGCGCAGAAGTCAAGAAGTCCAACATTTATGGGGCCGGACACTACTTGACAAACATTCAAAATTTGGAGAAGAACCCGCCTTGAAATGCTGAAGACAATACTGCGCGCCGGACTCATCATCATTGAAGCCTGGTTCAGGGGCTACTGAGGGAGTCCTGGATTAGGGGGTCTCTGGACAGCCGGACTATATCCTTTGGCCAGACTGTTGGACTATGAAGATACAAGATTGAAGACTTCGTCTCGTGTCCGGATGGGACTCTGCTTGGCGTGGAAGGCAAGCTAGGCAATACGGATATGGATATCTCCTCCTTTGTAACCGACATTGTGTAACCCTAGCCCCCTCCGGTGTCTATATAAACCAGAGGGTTTTAGTCCGTAGGACAACAGACAATCATACCATAGGCTAGCTTCTAGGGTTTAGCCTCTCTGATCTCGTGGTAGATCAACTCTTGTAATACTCATATCATCAAGAACAATCAAGCAGGACATAGGGTATTACCTCCATCAAGAGGGCCCGAACATGGGTAAACATCGTGTCCCCTACCTCCTGTTACCATCCGCCTTAGACGCACAGTTCAGGACCCCCTACCCAAGATCCGTCGGTTTTGACACCGACAGAGAGAGACCCTAGATGCCTGGATTCAAGAGGAGAGAAGTCACATGTCTTTAAGAGGGGAAAGGCATGTTAGTTGTGTTATGACTGTGTTATTTGTTATGTTTTTCTTGTTTTGCTCCGATTTTCTTTTTCCTATCTTGTCCCATTATCCATATAAGATTCAGGGGGAGAAAGACATCTAAGGGAAGGAAATCTTCGAATTCATTACATATCTTTACTCTTTGGGGACATGTCTATATCCAATAGAGTACCTAGTACTCACTCTCTACATGTCATCCCAATCTTGGCACTCTTGTGGTTTGTTGTTCTTGCTCTATTTAGTAGATGTTTCTGTGTTATCTAACCTTGTTTACTTAGGTTCATGTCTTCCAAAGCCAGCTCAAGACCACAAGGTAAGTACATGCATCACACTCATGTGCATGATGATCTCTTGCTGATGTACATATTGTTTGCAAGAAGGACTCGTGAACATGAAGGTACAATTCCTATATTCACATCATTTGCTCTGATGCATATAGCCAAGATACATGTAACTCATTCCTTGCTCTGTCATGCTTATACATTCACATGCTCTTATATTCAATATTTACATGGATGCATCCATGTAGGGGGGCCAATGCATGTTGCATGTCCTTCCAAAGCTTTACTTGATATTCTCTATATGCTTATCTAAAGCTTTGGTGTATGTTGTCATCAATTACCAAAAGGGGGGAGATTGAAAGCACAAGTGCTCCCCGGGTGATTTTGGTAATTAATGTCAACATATCTCTTGCCGGACTAATACTTTTATCTAGTATATTTTAGATAAGTTCAACAGTGGAGTGGCTTGGACAAGAGGATGTGGAACCCCTTCAAAATGCTAAGGACAAAAGATTTGCAAAAGCTCAAAAGCTCAAGACTCTACATTTTCAATTTAGTGATCCAAGATCACATTGAGTCCATAGGAAAAGCCAATACTATTAAAAGGGGATGAGGTGTTGCTTAATGGCTTGCTTCCTCAAATTGCTTAGTGATATGCTCCAAAGCCCTCAACCACTTTCTCATTTCAATATGTCCCAAACCAAAAGTCAAACTCGGCCCCACCGATTTGATCTATCCGGCGCCACCAAGTTCATTTGACATAGCCACCGCCAAAAATCCTAATTAGTTCAATCTCATCGATGGGATCTCGGTCTCACCGAGATGGGCTTGCAAACTCTCTGTTACCTATTGCAATAATTTCTGTCTCACCGAGATATGAAATCGGTCCCACCAAGTTTGCTTGACCAACTCTCTGTTTTGCTTATTACCAAAATTAGTCTCACCGAGTTTGTGTAATTGGTCAAACCGAGTTGAGGTTTTACCCTAACTCTAGCACATCGGTCCCACCGAGTTGATCATATCGGTCCCACCGAAAAGCCTAAAGTTGATAGGTCTCCAACGTATCTACTTTTTCAAACACTTTTGCCCTTGTTTTGGACTCTAACTTGCATGATTTGAATGGAACTAACCCGGACTGATGTTGTTTTCAGCAGAATTGCCATGGTGTTATTTTTTATGTAGAAATAAAAGTTCTTGGAATGACCTGAAAATCAACGGAGAATATTTTTGGAATATATAAAAAATACTGGCGAAAGAATCAAGGCCAGGGGGCCCACACCCTGTCCACGAGGGTGGGGGTGTGCCTACCCCCTGGGCACGCCCCTCGCCTCGTCGGCCCCCTGGTGCTCCACCGACCTCAACTCCAACTCCATATATTCACGTTCGGGGAGAAAAAATTAGAGAGAAGGATTCATCACGTTTTACGATACGACGCCACTGCCAAGCCCTAATCTCTCTCGGGAGGGCTGATCTGGAGTCCGTTCTGGGCTCCGGGGAGGGGAATTCGTCATCATCAACCTTCCTCCATCACCAATTTCATGATGCTCACCGCCGTGCGTGAGTAATTCCATTGTAGGCTTGCTAGACAGTGATGGGTTGGATGAGATTTATCATGTAATTGAGTTAGTTTTGTTAGGGTTTGATCCCTAGTATCCATTATGTTCTGAGATTGATGTTGCTATAACTTTGCTATGCTTAATGCTTGTCACTAGGGCCCGAGTGCCATGATTTCAGATCTGAACCTATTATGTTTTCATGAATATATGTGAGTTCTTGATCCTATCTTACAAGTCTATAGTCACCTATTATGTGTTATTATCCGTTAACCCCGAAGTGACAATAATCGGGATACTTACCGGTGATGACCATAGTTTGAGGAGTTCATGTATTCACTAAGTGTAAATGCTTTGGTCCGGTACTCTATTAAAAGGAGGCATTAATATCCCTTAGTTTCTAATAGGACCCCGCTGCCACGGGAGGGTGGGACAAAAGATGTCATGCAAGTTCTTTTCCATAAGCATGTATGACTATATTCGGAATACATGCCTACATTACATTGATGAACTCGAGCTAGTTCTGTGTCACCCTATGTTATAAATGTTGCATGAGGAATCACATCCGACATAATTATCCATCACTGATCCATTGCCTACGAGCTTTTCATATATTGATCTTCACTTATTTACTTTTCCATTGCTACTGTTACAATCACTATAAAACCAAAACTATTACTGTTACTTTTGCCACCGTTACCACTACTATCATATTACTTTGCTACTAAATACTTCACTGCAGATATTAAGTTTCCAGGTGTGCTTGAATTGACAACTCAGCTGCTAATACTTGAGAATACTCTTTGGCTCCCCTTGTGTCGAATCAATAAATTTGGGTTGAATACTCTACCCTCGAAAACTATTGCGATCCCCTATACTTGTGAGTTATCAAGACTATTTTATGGCACTGTTGCCGGGGATCATAGCTCTATTCTTTGAGTCACTTGGGATTTATATCTGCTGAGCACTATGAAAAACCTGAAAGGTAAAAGAACCAAGATTTTTCCCTCAACTACGAGGGGAGGTAAGGAACTGCCATCTAGCTCTGCACTTGATTCACCTTCTGTTTTGAGTAAACTTGTGACACCTACACCTGCTATTCATTCTGATATGTCGACAGTTATTGATGATGCCACTTCTGCTTTGCATGATACTTATGATGAAACTACTTCTATGCTTGATAATACTATGCCAGTAGGTGAATTTCTTGATGAACAACTTGCTAGGGTTAGAGAGAATGAAATTATTGAAACTGATAATATTGATGAAAGTGATGATGAAGATTCTCCCCCTAGATATGAATTGCCTATTGTGCCTGAGGGCTATGTTATGGATGAAGAAACTGCTAGAGACTTTCTTGCTTGCAATGATAGATATGATCTTAAGAAATTATTAGCTAAGCTAAAATAAAAATCTTTGAATGCTAGAATGAAACATGACCCTGCTTTTTCTACTTCACCTATCTTTATTAATGATAAGGATTATGATTTCTCTGTCGATCCTGAGTTAATTACTTTGGTTGAATCTGATCCTTTTTATGGCTATGAATCTGAAACTGTTGTGGCACATCTTACTAAATTAAATGATATAGCCACCCTGTTACTCATGATGAGAAAACTCGCTATTACTTTATCCTTAAGTTGTTTCTTCTCATTAAAGGGTGATGCTAAAACATGGTTTAATTATCTTGATCCTGGTTGTGTGCGTAGTCCCCAGGATATGATTTATTACTTCTCTACTAAACATTTCCCCGCTCATAAGAAACAAGCTACTTTAAGGGGAATATATAATTGTGTGCAAATTGAAGAAGAGAGTCTCCCACAAGCTTGGGGGAGGCTTCTCCGATTACTTAATGCTTTGCCTGATCATCCTCTCAAGAAAAATGAACTACTTGATATCTTTTATAATGGACTAACCGATGCTTCCAGAGACCACCTGGATAGTTGTTGTTGGTTGTGTTTTCAGGGAAAGAACTGTTGATCAAGCTAAATTGCTATTGAATAATATGTTGAGTAATGAAAATGATTGGACACTTCCTGAACCAACTCCTAAGACAACTCCAAAGAAAAGAGGTATTCTATTTCTTAGTCCTAAAGATATGCAAGAGGTAAAGAAACCTATGAAAGAAAAAGGTATTAAAGCTGAAGATGTTAATAATTTACCACCTATTGAAGAAATACATGGTCTTGATAACCCTACACAGGTAGTGAAGGTAAATTCCCTCTATATGTTTGATGAAGGTGATATTCCTCGTTATAAGTCTGCTAGCCAATGCTTAGATGAGTTTGATAATTTTATTATTAAACAAGAAAACTTCAATGCTTATGTTGGTAGACAATTGAAACGTAATGCTTATATGATTGAACACTTGAGAGATTATATGTCTAGAGTTAAAGGTGAACTTAAACTTATTAGTAAACATGCTTCTATGGTTACCACTCAAGTATAACAAGTACTTAAGGCTCAGAATGATTTGCTCAATGAATTAAACAATAAGAAAAATGATAATGATGTTAGAGTTATGACTAGAGGGGGTAAAATGACTCAGGAACCTTTGTATCCTAAGGTCCATCCTAAGAGAATTCAGCAGGATTCTCAGAGAACTAATGTTGATGCACCTAGTTCTTCTAAGAAGAAGAAGAAAAATGATAGGACTTTGCATGCTTCTAGTGAACCTGTTGTCGACACACTAGAGAATCCCAATGATATTTCTATTTCTGATGCTAAAACACAATCTGGTAATGAACATGAAGCTAGTGATAATGTTAATGATGATGTTCATGTTGATGCTCAACCTAGCAATGATAATGATGTAGAGATTGAACCTGCTGTTGATCTTGATAACCCACAATCAAAGAATCGACGTTATGATAAGAGAGACTTTGTTGCTAGGAAGCACGGTAAGGAAAGAGAACCATGGGTTCAGAAACCCATGCCTTTTCCTGATAAACCATCCAAGAAAAAGGATGATGGGGATTTTGAGCGCTTTGCTGAAATGATTAGACCTATCTTTTTGTGTACGCGTTTGACTGATATGCTTAAAATGAATCCTTATGCTAAGTACATGAAGGATATTGTTACTAATAAAAGAAAGATACCGGAAGCTGAAATTTCCACCATGCTTGCTAATTACACTTTTAAGGGTGGAATACCAAAGAAACTTGGAGATCCAGGAGTACCAACTATACCATGCTCCATTAAAAGAAACTATGTTAAAACTGCTTTATGTGATCTTGGAGCCGGTGTTAGTGTTATGCCTCTCTCTTTATACCGTAGACTTGATTTGAATAAGTTGACACCTACTAAAATATCTTTGCAAATGGCTGATAAATCAACTGCTATACATGTCGGTATTTGTGAGGATGTGCCTGTTGTGGTTGCAAACATTACTATTTTAACGGACTTAGTTATTCTTGATATTCCCGAGGACGATAGTATGTCGATTATCCTAGTTAGACCCTTTTTGAATACTGCAGGGGCTGTTATTGATTGCAACAAAGGCAATGTCACTTTTCATGTTAATGGTAATGAGCATACGGTACACGTTCCGAGGAAACAACCTCAAGTCCACAGTATCAATTCTATTGGAAAAATTCCAACAATCACTATTGGAGGTTTTGAATTTCCTCTTCCTACTGTCAAGAAGAAGTATGATACTCTTATTGTTGGGGATGTGCATATCCCCGTTGAGGTAACCTAGTGTTATTCGAAATTTCTCCGGTTTCATGCGATTCGGAATGAGTTTGTTAACAAGACTTGATCAACCTTGTTAGTGGATTCCTTTTGATGAGCATGAGATGGATGAAGTTAGAAAGCACAACTTTCTGTACCCTCTTTTTACTTTATGTTATTTATCTTAAATAAAGTAAAAATAGTATTTTCTGTCTGTTTTCTGAATTATCCTTGCAATAAAAAATACCACAAAAATATAAGTTCTCCAATTGCCCTGAAAATGAAATATGATTTTTTCCAGAATATTTAAGAATTTTTGGCACTAAGAACACATCAGGGGGACCCACCATGTGCGCACGAGGGTGGAGGGCGCGGCCACCCCCTGGGTGCGCCCCCTGCCTCGTGGACCCCACGTGGGTCCCCTCCACTTATTTTTGCACCCACACACTTCGTATTCCTCCAGAAAAAATCGTCCACCAACTCAAACCCGAGTTCTAGCTCATCTTGCTGCCATTTTTGATCTCCTTGCTCAAAGCTCCATTCACAAAACTGCTTTGGGCGATTGTTCTTCAGTATGTGACTCCTCCAATGGTCCAATTAGTTTTTGTTCTAGTGTTTTATTTATTGCAAATTTTTGCTGCTTAGGTGAGCCTGTTCTTGAGCTTGCATGTCAAATTTATGTGGTCAAAAGTAGTTTTAATGCATGATATAACCTCTAGGCACTTGTAGGAGTAGTTGCTATCAATTTTGTTGAGTTTGGTTCACTTTTATTTTAAGTTAATAAAAATTTCAGAAATTTTTAGAAAAAAGATGAAGAGATTTTTGAGGGGCTCATCGAGTCGAAGCTCTAAGGATAAGCAAAGTGAAGAAAATAAGAAGCCCAAGTATAATCTCCCTCGTACTTCGGAGGTTCGGCCGTGTGAATGGCCTTGTGATGAGTTCTTGAGAGAAGCCGGGATTTATGAAGATTTTTATTATTTGGCTGAGAATGCAGGCCTCACCGACTTCCTCCACGACCAGCGTGAACAGTATCTCTTACTCACCAATATTTTTGTGCAAAATTTTCATTTCCATGCTAGGAGATCACCACCTTCGGTGGAATTTTATTTATATGATGAGCATAAGGAGATTTCACTTTATGATTTTTGCTGGGTTTGTAGGGTACCCTTTGAGGGCAGCATAGAGGAACCACATCGTAATGACGTGGAGGGATTTATTGATATGATTGCTGTAGGGGAAACGAGGAAAGTTTCCGATGCAAGAATCACTAGCATACATTTTCCTGTTCTATGTTACTTTGCAATATTTTCTAGTAGATGCTTAATTGGTCGTGGGAATTGTGGAAATCTTAGTGCCCCTGATATTGTTATATTGCTCCATGCTTTGTTTCATGATACCACTTTCAGTTTAGGCGCTATTGTTGCTAAACTGTTAAATCTGAACCGTACAAAGGGTCCCGTCTTAGGAGGCATCTTCGCCTTGCGCCTTGCTGCACACTTCAACATACCTATTAGGCATTATGAGAAAGAGGAAAAGTTGTTGACTCATATTTTTCTAGATTATAAGAGCATGGTAGCACATGATTTTATTGTTAGAAGAAGATGCTTAACTATAGACTGATGTTTGATAAGAATCACTTTGAGACTATGACCATGCCTGCTCCCTCTTTGTTCAACATATTTTCAGGCACGTACCTTGTTTTGCCGGAGGCCGTTCAGGCATACCAGAGCCTGGCATCAGCTCCAGAGCCGGATCCACTATCTGATCCTCACCGTCAGTCTATTTATCAGTGGGATCCGGAGGAGATCGCCAACCAGTGGCACCCCGAAGACCCTCCTCAGTACACCGGAGAGGGCAGTTTTGATCCGTGGCCATAGACCAACTTAGGCCAAAAGCCTAAGCTTGGGGGAGTACGTATTTCTCACCGACATTACATTCATGTTCACACACTCATGCCAGTTGTCGGTGCTCATACTTTTTCATTGTATCATCCATGCTAGTCTATTTTCTTTTTAAGCTTTCTTCTTATGTGTTTGAAAAACCTTAAGAAAAAACAAAAAAATAGTTGTAGCTTTTAGCTAGTTTACTTTCCATGCTTGTAGTAGTAGTAATTAAAAATAAAACCCAAAAAGATTTTTCGTTCTTCTTTTGCTTGTTGGGAGCTTTCCCATGTAAATAGTTTTGTTTCTTTTCTTTTTCTTTGGGGGTCAAGAGGAGAAGACCATGATGAATATGTTGAGTGGCTCTCATATGCATTATTGTTGATCTAACAAAGAGCCCATATTACCTTGTCTTCTCCCTTGAATTGAATGCTTGCAGATTCCAGCTTAATCCAATGCACGTGCACTATTATTATTACCCACACCGTTCGGTTGTGCAAGTGAAAGGTAATAATGACGATATATGATGAACTGGTTGAGATGAGAAAAGCTGGTATGAACTAGACCTCTCTTGTTTTTGTAAATATGATTAGTTCATCGTTCCTGATTCAGCCTATTATGAATGAAACATGTTTGCAATGACAATTAGAGATTATAGTTGCTCATGCCATGCTTAATTTGCTAGGAGTTTATAATGGTTTACCTTGCGTGCCAACATGCTATTAAAATGGTTGTGATGTGGTATGATAGGGTGGTATCCTCCTTTGAACGATTCGAGTGGCTTGACTTGGCACATGTTCACGCATGTAGTTGAAACAAAATCAACATAGCCTCCACGATATTTATGTTCATGGTGAATTATATCCTACTCATGCTTGCATTCAGTGTTGATTAATTTTAATGCATGTTCATGACTGTTGTCGCTCTCTAGCTGGTCGCTTCCCAGTCTCTTTCTAGCCTTCACTTGTACTAAGCGGGAATACTGCTTGTGCATCCAACTCCATAAACCCCAAAAGTTGTTCCATATGAGTCCACCATACCTTCCTATATGCGGTATCTACCTGCCGTTCCAAGTAAATTTGTATGTGCCAAACTCTAAACCTTCAAATAAAAATTCTGTTTTGTATGCTCGAATAGATCATGTATCAACTAGGGATGTCTGTATCTTCCATGCTAGGCAGGTAATTCTCAAGAGGAGTGGACTCCGCTCCTCACTCAGGAGAAAATGGCTGGTCACCAGCATGCCCAGTCCCATGCTCAAATTAAATCAAATTAATTGCAAACAAAACTCCCCCAGGATTGTTGTTAGTTGGAGGCACCCGTTGTTTCGGGCAAGCCATGGATTGATGCTTGTTGGTGGTGGGGGAGTATAAACTTTACCATTCTGCTTGGGAACCGCCTATAATGTGTGTAGCATGGAAGATATCGAGATCTCTCGGTTGTTATGTTGACAATGAAAGTATATCGCTCAAAATATTATTCATCTCTATTTCAAAACCGAGCTCTGGCACCTCTACAAATCCCTGCTTCCCTTTGCGAAGGGCCTATCCATTTACTTTTATGTTGAGTCATCACCCTCTTTTTAAAAACCAGTTGGAGAGCACCGCTATCATTTGCATGTATTATTATTAGTTTACATTGAGTATGACTTGACTGGATCTCTTTTATCATGAATTACAATTTCAGTCAGCCCTTGATCTTCAGGGGTGCTCTGCATTTATGTTTTGTGGTCTCAGAAAGGGCTAGCGAGATACCATCTTGTTATATCATGTTATGATTGTTTTGAGAAAGTGTTGTCATCCGAGATTTATTATTATTGCTCGCTAGTTGATTATGCCATTGATATGAGTAAACATGAGACCTAAATGTTATTGTGAATATGGTTAGTTCATAATCTTTGCTGAAAACTTGAATGATGGCTTTACATATTTACAACAAGAGCAAACAGAGTTCGTAAAAGTTTTTCTTTATCACTTTCAGTTTGTCAATTGAATTGCTTGAGGACAAACAAAGGTTTAAGCTCGGGGGAGTAGATACGTCTCCAACATATCTACTTTTCCAAACACTTTTTCCCTTTTTTGGACTCTATTGCATGATTTGAATGGAACTAACCCGGACTAACGATGTTTTCAGCAGAATTGCCATGGTGTTATTTTTGCGGAGAAATAAAAGTTCTCGGAATAAACTGAAAATCAACGGAGAATATTTTTGGAATATATAAAAAATACTGGCGAAAGAATCAAGGCCAGGGGGCCACACCCTGTCCACAAGGGTGGGGGCGTGCCCCCTGCCTCGTGGGCCCCCTGGTGCTCCACCGACCTCAACTCCAACTCCATATATTCACGTTCAGGGAGAAAAAAATCAGAGAGAAGGATTCATCGCATTTTACGATACGAAGCCACCGCCAAGCCCTAATCTCTCTCAGGAGGGTTGATCTAGAGTCTGTTCGGGGCTCCGGAGAGGGGAATCCGTTGCCATCGTCATCATCAACCTTCCTCCATCACCAATTTCATGATGCTCACCGCCATGCGTGAGTAGTTCCATCGTAGGCTTGTTGGACGGTGATGGGTTGGATGAGATTTATCATGTAATCGAGTTAGTTTTGTTAGGGTTTGATCCCTAGTATCCATTATGTTCTGAGACTGATGTTGCTATGACTTTGCTATGCTTAATGCTTGTCACTAGGGCCCGATTGCCATGATTTTAGATCTGAACCTATTATGTTTTCATGAATATATGTGAGTTCTTGACCCTATCTTGCAAGTCTATAGTCACCTATTATGTGTTATGATCCGTTAACCCCAAAGTGACAATAATCGGGATACTTACCGGTGATGACCGTAGTTTGAGGAGTTCATGTATTCACTAAGTGTTAATGCTTTGGTCTGGTACTCTATTAAAAGGAGGCCTTAATATCCCTTAGTTTCCAATAGGACCCCACTGCCACGGGAGGGTAGGACAAAAGATGTCACGCAAGTTCTTTTCCATAAGCACGTATGACTATATTCGGAATACATGCCTACATTACATTGATGAACTCGAGCTAGTTCTGTGTCGCCCTATGTTATAACTATTGCATGAGGAATCGCATCCGACATAATTATCCATCACTGATCCATTGCCTACGAGCTTTTCATATATTGATCTTCGCTTATTTACTTTTCCGTTGCTACTGTTACAATCACTAAAAAACCAAAACTGCTACTGTTACTATTGCTACCGTTACCACCACTATCGTATTACTTTGCTACCAAATAGTTTACTGCAGATATTAAGTTTCCAGGTGTGGTTGAATTGACAACTCAGCTGCTAATACTTGAGAATATTCTTTGGCTCCCCTTGTGTCGAATCAATAAATTTGGGTTGAATACTCTACCCTTGAAAACTGTTGCGACCCCCTATACTTGTGGGTTATCAAATGTTCACATTTTGAACTAAATCGGTCTGACCGAGTTTCTTGCTTCGGTCCCACCGAGTTTGGTGAATTGTGTGTAATGGCTAGATTTTGTGTGGAGGCTATATATACCCCTCCACCCAACCTCCATTTGTGGAGAGAGCCATCAGAACGTGCCTACACTTCTACCATTCATTTTCTGAGAGAGAACCACCTACTCAAGTGTTGAGACCAAGATATTCCAATCCAACCACAATAATCTTGATCTCTAGCCTTCCCCAAGTTGCTTTCCACTCAAATCATCTTTCCACCAAATCCAAATCAGTGAGAGAGAGTTGAGTGTTGGGTAGACTATCATTTGAAGCACAAGAGCAAGGAGTTCATCATCAACACACCATCTATTACCTTTTGGAGAGTGGTATCTCCTAGATTCGTTAGGTGTCCCTCGGGAGCCTCCGACAAGATTGTGGAGTTGAAGCAAGGAGTTGTAAGGGCAAGGAGATCGCCTACTTCGTGAAGATCTACCCAAGTGAGGCAAGTCCTTCGTGGACGATGGCCATGGTGGGATAGACAAGGTTGCTTCTTCATGGACCCTTCGTGGGTGGAGCCCTCCGTGGACTCACGCAACTGTTACCCTTCGTGAGTTGAAGTCTCCATCAATGTGGATGTACGATAGCACCACCTACCGGAACCACGACAAAAATCTCCGTGTCTCCAATTGCGTTTGCACCATCCAATTCCATCCCCTTACTTTCTTGCAAGTTGCATGCTTTACTTTCCGCCGCTCATATACTCTTGCCATGCTTGCTTGAAATGTATCATGAATGTTTAAACTTGTGCTAAAACTCCACCTTAACTTAAAGAAAGTAAAAACTGCTACTTTTCTTTGTTGAAGAGGTCTAATCCCCCCCCCCTCTAGACACCTCTTCTCGATCCTACAACATCCAGGTCCCGCTATTGGTTATTGACCAGAGAGGCGTCTCGGTCATGTCTACATCATTCTCGAACCCGTAGGGTCCGCACACACTGGTGCGCGTCGGTCCTAAACAAACGGTTTTTAATCCCTTTCGGCGACGGCATATGGAACCGTCTCCAAGTGAGTGTGGGCGATAGGGGGGTCCTTCCCACACAACCCAGAAACCGTCGGGGATAGGGAGCCTTGATGCATACAATTGTCCCTGTATAACCATTTCGGATATCTCGAATATCCCAAATGCTTCATCCTTGCCACTCGTTTGTGCTCGCATTGCCATCGTAGTCGGAGTTTTGTGGTTCTGCCTAAAACCAGGCAGATTCCAGGAACGACAGTTTTCTAGGCAGATTCTAGGCACGGAAGATTTACGATGCCTGGCCCATCACAAATAGTTCATGATTATAAACCCAGTACGATAGGTAGATAATCACACACATTTAGTTTTCCCGCACCGTATGTGATAGTGTCTGACATCACACATGCTTTGCAAATGGCAACTGTGTGCATGTTTGCACATGTTTCCTCTCTATGAACCGTCTCAAATTATGGTGTATATCGCAAACGTTTGTGTTTTACCAACCGTGTGTGTCGTAATGACCTGCACAACATAATTTTGCCCTAATTCAATTGCTGCTATTTAAAACTGTACCTAATTTAAACTTGAAAGTAGGCTATAGCTTTATTCATATCCATCAGGTTCAAACAACCAATGTATTATTCGATTCACAGGTACATATGTTTAAGAATTACAGAAGCACCAAATAAAGAATGATGTATCAGGGTTCTATACTTGTACTATTACAGATGGTAAATAAAGAGGTGACAGACATTCCAGTTGCTGAACAAGGTGAAGCGGAATGGCCCTATTGTGCTCTCCTGGATGCAGAAGGCATGCAGGACTCTAGTCCAACCCCTTGTGGTGGCCGGCTGCCAATCATGTAGTTTGAGAGGTAATCTTGAGTAAACTGCTTTAGGATCCATTGCAAAAGAAAAACGATTCAGATATTGTCATCTAATACAACTCATTACGGGTAGTAAAAAGAAGGCTACATGGTTCTTACTTACCATCATGCAGTTTACTGTTGTCTTGCATAAAGTGTAAACAAATAGTTCGATTGACATCTTTTGACCCATTTTAGTAACAATCTTTATCAGTTTCCTCACTTGATGCTGGTTCATGAATATCTCATTGCCCCATACGCAGAAAGGGTCGAAGTGTGAATCTTTGGCGATGATATATGTACCTAAAAGCACCAAGTTAATATTAGAAGCTAAACAACAGTTGAAAAATGATGTAGTACAACACTCCATCCATCCCATTATATAAGATTTCAGTACAAGTATATCTAGACATCATCAGAACATTAAGGTAACACTCTTCCTTGTTGCTATGTAGCCTGGGATTGCATATTTAGTCATTTAGTACAATGCATGTTGCTAAACAACAATTGAAAAATGAAAAGGCACGTTAACTGCAATATCCTTAACAGCAACCAAATATCGTAATTCATAGTGGTATTGTTGAAACTGTTATTGATGAAATTGAAATGCACAGCAAATTGTTGCACATATAGAGCATCACATTGTGAAGAACTGAAATAAACAAGTCATAAGGACAACTCTAGGCGATCTTTAAAAAGTTAAAGGACTAAAACCCTTAGTGGATATATATATATATATATATATATATACTCCAGCAATTTTTGGCCTTTTCTAGTCGATCCCCTAAACTTAAGGTTGTAAACTTCAATTTGATCAAGTTCAAAGCAGGTTCAACCAAAAGTAGCATGCATTCAAACATAATCATAGATAGTTTTGCATAACTGAACAAAAAAATAAATTTAAACTAAGCTAAACTACTTTCGGTCAAAGTAGAGGTCGAGCCAATCCTTCCTCGTCATGTACGGTGTGCCACGAGTCGGGTCCGGGCCAGTACCGTTGTCGGGGTCGTTGGGGAAGGCACTCCTCCACTCGTCGACGTTGATCTCCTCGTCCTCGGGGCCCACCTCAATGCCCTCCGCGCCGCCGTCGCCGCCACCTTCGACCTTGTCATCAGAGAGAAGCGCAATAACCTCGCCGTCCTCGACGCCGCCATCCTCGCCGCCTTCGACCTCTCATTGGAGGAGATCGCGATAACCTCGCCGCCCTCCGCACCGTCAAAGATCACCCGCTCCTCCTCCATGAGCTCCATGTGCTGCCGGCGGAGCTCTTGCATGTAGGCCTCGTCGGCAACCTCGGCCTCGAGACACTCCCACGCCTCGCGGTCCTCCCGCGCCATAGCCGAGCTCACCACCCCTGGCTCCGGCGGAACGAGGTGGACTGGATGTGTGCCGAAGGGGAAATTGAGCCTAGCTGCCGCGCCGTGGTAGCGGGCCTGCCAGCGGTCATACTCCATGGCCGCGAGCTCGACCATGTGGAAGCTACCGAGCCACTAGCAGGTGTGGGTCTCTCAATCTGTAATATCGGCAACCCACGTCCCCCACCACCGTTGCCAGACCCCGAAGTAGGACTTTGTCAGCTGCCGGGTCCGGGGAGGACGGGGAACTCCTCGAACCAGCATAGGGGCGCGGCAGCGGGAGGATCGGGGGACCGGCGACGGCGGATCGGGCCCGCGGAGGACGACGGGGACACCTCGGCGGCCACCTCACTGACGTTGGGAGAAAAGGCCGCGGTAAACCTCTTTTTGGCCATTGGCTACTCGAGCTCCCTGGCACACAGGCATAGGTTGAGGATGGAGGCGCCGGCGATGGCGGCGACCTACCAATGGTTTTGAGGGTTGTGTGTGTCTGTGTGAGCGGAGGTTGTGTTTGAGGAAATACTGCGGCAACTGAAAATTTTACTAGGTGGGAGTAACAAGGCGGGGCTACTGAAACTTTTGATCAAGGGCGAGTAGATATTTTTGAGATTACGAGGGATGCAGAGGCGGGAGTAAAATGCCGGGGCTACTGGAAATTTGAATCAAGGGACTGAAGCAGAGCAGGAGTAACAGACATCGCACACGGTCCGCACATACTAATCGTGTGCTATCAAACATTAAAACCTTCCAAGCGGTTTCGAGATTGCGAGGATGCGGAGGTGGAGTTTTGGGGAAGCGAGCTAGTGTGCTTGACACACCGGCTGTGGACTATAGCCGACGCACCTTCTCGCGTAAGCCATAGACGTACTATACACTGACAATGCTCCAAGACATTTTGTACTACATCTCACACGGTTGGTGAGAATAAACTGTGTGGGATCTACTTGATTTCAATTACAAAATGGGGTCATAGCGGCAATGGACAGTATTTGAATTGCTAGACCTTTTATCAGTGAACATGCAATTGTATGTGTGTCGTAAAAGATTTGGAATTATTCAGGGTTCGTTTGGACATTTCATACATTAAACTGGTTTTCTAGCCATTTCAGGTGCACAATTCAAAATTAAACTACATGCGCATGCTCCGGTGCATACAAATTGGTTGAAAAATCAAATATGTGTCCTTCAGCGCATGCTTAGGTCCCATGGAAGAAATGGGAATGAATTTTTTGGGGTTCGTTTGGCCTTTTTCATACATTAACTGGGGTTTCTAGGCATTTTATGTGCATAATTCAAATTTGAACTATAAGCACAAGCTCCAACGCACCAAAGTAGGTTGAAAAATCGCATGTGTGTCCTTGGGTGAATTTCTAGGTCCCATGCAAGAGATGGGAATGAAATTCAAACACCATGGCACTATTGATTGCCGGCAAAACGTTGAGATGCCTGGTTTCTAAATTCTAGTAAATCCAAAACTCGTCTGAAATTCATGAAACTTGGCATGCTATCATGGAGCGGCATCAACATACCGTGGTGAAAATTTTGTCTCATTTGGGGCAGGTTCGGGTATAAGCTTCTCACAAACTAGAGCTTCTCACAACAAGCATGATGGTTTCGATAGGGAATGTACCACCTTTGGTGACGGGACAATATCCGTTGCCTCTTATTGCTTTCAACATTTTTCTAGTGTCAACATAGAACAACAGGAGTGTTGTGTTCAATCTTGGAATTTTTCGGGGTTCGTTTGGCCTTTTTTATACACTAACTTGGTTTTCTAGGCATTTTATGTGCATAATTCAAATTTGAACTACAAGCACATGATCCAATGCACCAAAATTGGTTGAAAAATCACATGTGTGTCCTTGGGTGAATTTCTAGGTCCTAGGCAAGAGATGGGAATGAAATTCAAACACCATGGCACTGTTGATTGCCGGCAAAATGTTGAGATGCCTGGTTTTTAAATTCTAGTAAATCCAAAACTCGTATGAAATTCATGAAACTTGGCATGCTATCATGGAGCAGCATCAACATGCCATGGTGAAAATTTTGTCCCATTTGGGGCAGGTTCGGGTATAAGCTTCTCACAACAAGCATGATGGTTTCGATAGGGAACGAACCACCTTTGGGGATGGGACGATATCTGTTGCCTCTTATTACTTTCAAAAAAATTCTAGTGTCAACATAGAATAACAGGAGTGCTGTGTTCAATCTTGGAATTTTTTAGGGTTCATTGGCCTTTTTATGCATTAACTGGGTTTTCTAGGCATTTTATGTGCATAATTCAAATATGAACTACAAGCACATGCTCCAATGCACTAAGGTTGATTGAAAAATCACATGTGTGTCCTTGGGTGAATTTCTAGGTCCCATGCAAGAGATGGGAATGAAATTCAAACACGAGGGCACTGTTGGTTGCCAGAAAAACATTGAGATGCCTGGTTTTTAAATTCTAGTAAATCCAAAACTCGTGTGAAATCCATGAAACTTGGCATGCTACCATGGAGCGGCATCAACATTCCGTGTTAAAAAAATTGTCCCATTTGGGGCAGGTTCGGGTATATGCTTCTGACAAACCAGAGCTTCTCACAACAAGCATGATGGTTTCGGTAGGGAACGTCCCACCTTTGGGGACGAAACGATATCCATTGCCTCCTATTGCTTCCAAAAAATTCTCGTGTCAACATAGAACAACATGAGTGTTGTGTCAATTTTTGGAATTTTTCGGGTTCGTTTGGACATTTTTATGCATTAACTGAGTTTTCAATGCATTTATGTGCATAATTCAAATTTGAACTACATGCACATGCTCCAGTGCATATAAATTGGTTGAAAAATCACATGTGTGTCCTTGCGTGAATTTCTAGGTCCCATGCAAGAAATGGGAATGAAATTCCAACACCAGGGCACTGTTGATTGCCGGCAAAACGTTGAGATGCCTGGTTTTTAAATTCTAGTAAATCCAAAACTCGTATGAAATTCATGAAACTTGGCATGCTATCATGAAACGACATCAACATGTCGTGTTAAAAAATTTGTCCCATTTGGGGTAGGTTCGGGTATATGCTTCTCACAAACCAGAGCTTCTCACAACAAGCATGATGGTTTCGGTAGGGAACATCCCACCTTTGGGACGAAACGATATCCATTGCCTCCTATTGCTTTCAAAAAAATTCTCGTGTCAACATAGAACAACAGGAGTGTTGTGTAAATTTTTGGGATTTTTTGGGGTTCGTTTGGACATTTTTATGCATTTACTGAGTTCTCATGGAAGGGGGGAATCCTACTCCCGGTGGGAGTAGGACTCCCCTAGGGCGCGCCATAGAGAGGGCCGGCCCCTCCCCTCCTCCACTCCTTTATATATGAGGGAGGGGGCACCCCATAGACACACAAGTTGATCATTGATCTTTTAGCTGTGTGTGGTGCCCCCCTCCACCATAATCCACCTTGGTCATATCATAGTGGTGCTTAGGCGAAGCCCTGTTCCGGTAGCATCATCATCATCGTCATCACACCATCGTGCTGACGAAACTCTCCCTCGAAGCTCTACTGGATCATAAGTTCGCGGGACGTCATCGAGCCGAACGTCTGCAGATCATGGAGGTGTCGTACCATCGGTGCTACATCGGTCGATCGTGAAGACGTATGACTACATCAACCGCGTTGTCATAACGCTTCCGCTTACAGTCTATGAGGGTACGTAGACGATGCTCTCCCCTCTCGTTGCTATGCATCACCATGATCTTGCGTGTGCATAGGAATTTTTTTGAAATTACTATGTTCCCCAACAGTGGCATCCGAGCCAGGTTTATGCGTAGATGTTATATGCACGAGTAGAACACAAAGGAGTTGTGGGCGTGGGTATATACATATTGCTTGCCGTCACTAGTTGATTCTTGATTTATGATACGTCCATTTTGCATCATGCTTTTATACCGATATTTTATTGCATTATGGGTTGTTATTACACATTATGTCACAATACTTATGCCTATTCTCTCTTATTTTACAAGGTTTACATAAAGTGGGAGAATGCCGGCAGCTGGGATTCTGGGCTGGAAAAGGAGAAAATATTAGAGACCTATTCTGCACAGCTCCAAAAGTCCTGAAACTTCACGGAAGATGTTTTCAGAATATATAAAAAAATACTCAGCGGAAGAAATTCACCAGGGGGGCCACACCCTGCCCATGAGGGTGGGGGCGCTCCCTACCCCCCTGGGCGCGCCCCCTACCTCGTGGGCCCCCTGGTGGCCCTCCGGTGGCCATCTTCTACTATATGAAGTCTTTCGATGGGAAAAAAATAAGCCATCTTCTCGGACAAAACTCCGCCGCCACGAGGCGGAACCTTGGCGGAACCAATCTAGGGCTCTGGCGGAGCTGTTCTGCCGGGGAAACTTCCCTCCCGGAGGGGGAAATCATCACCATCGTCATCACCAACGCTCCTCTCATCGAGAGAGGGCAATCTCCATCAACATCTTCATCAGCACCATCTCCTCTCAAAACCCTAGTTCATCTCTTGTATCCCATTCTTGTCTCCAAGTCTGGGATTGGTGCTAGTAGGTTGCTAGTAGTGTTAATTACTCCTTGTAGTTGATGCTAGTTGGTTTTAATTGGTGGAAGATCATATGTTCAGATCCTATATGCATATTAATACCCCTCTAATTATGAACATGTTTATGCTTTGTGAGTAGTTACTTTTGTTCCTGAGGACATGGGAGAAGTCTTGCTATTAGTAGTCATGTGAATTTGGTATTCGTTCGATATTTTGATGAGATGTATGTTGTCCCTCATCTAGTGGTGTTATGTGAACATCGACTACATGACACTTCACCATTGTTTGGGCCTAGAGGAAGGCATTGGGTAGTAATAAGTAGATGATGGGTTGCTAGAGAGACAGAAGCTTAAACCCTAGTTTATGCGTTGCTTCGTAAGGGGCTGATTTGGATCCATATGTTTCATGCTATGGTTAGGTTTACCTTAATACTTTTGTTGTAGTTGCAGATGCTTGCAATAGAGGTTAATCATAAGTGGGATGCTTGTCCAAGTAAGGGCAGTACCCAAGCACCGGTCCACCCACATACCAAACTATCAAAGTACCGAACGCGAATCAAATGAGCGTGATGAAAACTAGCTTGACGATATTCCCATGTGTCCTCGGGAGCGCTTTTCTCTATATAAGAGTTTGTCTAGGCTTGTCCTTTGCTACAAAAAGGATTGGGCCACCTTGCTGCACTTTATTTACTTTTGTTACTTGTTGCTCGTTACAAATTATCCTATCACAAAACTATCTGTTACCACTTATTTCAGTACTTGCAGAGAATACCTTGCTGGAAAACGCTCATCATTTCCTTCTGCTCCTCGTTATGTTCGACACTCTTACTTATCGAAAGGACTACTCCCTCCTTCCATCTATATAGGGCCTAATGCGTTTTTAAGACTGCCTTTGACTATTGACAAAATTAATAGTACATTAGATGTATAATGTGAAAATTATATCATTGGGAGCTCCTTTCACATACAAATTTGACCGTATGCTTTATGTAAGTTGCTTGTCATATATTATTGCTCTAATATTTGATCAAAGTTAGCCTCGAAAAACACATTAGGCCTTATATAGATGGAAGGAGGGAGTACGATAGATCCCCTATACTTGTGGGTCATCAAGACTCTTTTCTGGCGCCGTTGCCGGGGAGTGAAGCGCCTTTGGTAGGTGGAATTTGGTAAGGAAAAATTTATATAGTGTGCTGAAATTTACTGTCACTTGTTACTATGAAAATTAATCCTCTGAGGGGCTTGTTCGGGGTATCTTCACCCCGGCCAGTAGAGCAAAGAGTTGCTCCTCCACCTACTGAACCTACTGAAAATGAAAATGTCTGCTTTGAAATTCCTTCGGGTATGATAGAAAAACGGTTAGCTAATCCCTTTTTAGGAGATGGAACAAAACATCCTGATGAGCATCTAATATATGTGGATGAAGTTTGTGGATTATTTAAGCTTGCAGGTGTACCCGGAGATGTTGTTAATAAGAAGGTCTTCCCTTTATCTTTGAAGGGAGATGCATCGACATGGTATAGGCTATGTGATGATATGGGGTCTTGGAATTACAAATGATTGAAATTGGAATTTCATCAGAAGTTTTATCCTATGCATCTTGTTCATCGTGATCGTAGTTACATATATAATTTTAGGCCTCGCGAAGGAGAAAGCATCGCTCAATCTTGGGGGAGGCTTAAATCAATGTTATATTCATGCCCCAATCATGAGCTCTCAAGAGAAATGATTATTCAAATTTTTTATGCTCGGCTTTCTGATAGCAATCGCACCATGCTTGATACTTCTTATGCTGGCTCTTTTATGATGAAGACTATTGAATTCAAATGGGATTTATTGGAAAGAATTAAACGCAACTCTGAAGATTGGGACCTCGACAAAGGTAAGGAGTCAGGTATGACACCTAGTTTTGATTGTGTTAAATCTTTTATGGATACCGATATTTTTCGTAAATTTAGCACTAAATATGGACTTGACTCTGAGATAGTAGCTTCTTTCTGTGAATCTTTTGCTACCTACGTGGATCTCCCCAAGGAGAAGTGGTTTAAATATCATCCTCCCATAGAAGTAAAAGTAGCTGCACCTATTAAATTTGAAGAAAAGATTGTCACTTATAATGATCCTATTGTTCCTACTACATATGTTGAGAAACCACCTTTTCTTGTTAGGATAAAGGATCATGCTAAAGCTTCAACTGTGGTTCGTAAAAGCAATATTAAAACATATATACCTCCTGAGCAAGTTAAAGTTGAACCTAATATTGCTATTATTAAAGATATCTTGTCTAATAATGTTGATGGGCATGTTATTTATTTCTGTGATGAAACTGCTAGAATTGCTAAACCCTGTGCTAAAGATAAACCTAGACCTGTGGTAGGCATGCCTGTTATTTCTGTTAAAATAGGAGATCTTTGTAATCATGGCTTATGTGATATGGGTGCTAGTGCTAGTGCAATACCTCATTCCTTATACAAAGAAATTATGCATGATATTGCACCTGCTGAGATAGAAGATATTGATGTCACAATTAAACTAGCCAATAGAGATACTATTTCACCAATGGGAATTGTTAGAGATGTTGAAGTCTTGTGTGGGAAAACTAAATATCCTGCTGATTTTCTTGTTCTTGGTTCCCCACAAGATAGATTTTGTCCCATTATATTTGGTAGACCCTTCCTAAACACTGTTAATGCTACCATAGATTACAAAAGGGTTGTTGTTACTATCGGTTTAGATGATATGACTCATGAATTTAATTTTTCTAAATTTAGTAGACAACACCGTGAAGAAGAATTACCTAGTAAGGATGAAATTATTGGTCTTGCTTCTATTGCCGTACCTCCTAGTGATCATTTAGAACAATATTTGCTAGACCATGAAAATGATATGTTTATGAATGAAAGAAGGGAAATAGATGAAGTATTCTTTAAACAGGAACCTATTCTGAAAAACAATTTGCTTGTTGAAATCCTAGGGGATCCTCCTCCACCCAAGGGTGATCCCGTGTTTGAGCTTAAACCGTTGCCTGATACTCTTAAATATGCATATCTTGATGAGAAAAAGATATATCCTGTTATTATTAGTGCTAACCTTTTAGAGCATGAGGAAGAGAGATTGTTGAAAACTCTGAAGAAGCACCGTGCTGCTATTGGGTATACTCTTGATGATCTTAAGGGTATTAGTCCCACTCTATGGTCAACATAAAATTAATTTGGAAGAAGATGCTAAACCAGTTCGTGATCATCAATGTCGGCTGAATCCTAAAATGAAAGAAGTGGTAAGAAAGGAAATACTAAAGCTCCTTGAGGCAGGTATAATCTATCCCGTTGCTGATAGTCAGTGGGTAAGTCATGTCCATTGTGTCCCTAAGAAGGGAGGTATTATTGTTGTTCCTAATGATAAAGATGAATTGATCCCTCAAAGAATTATTACAGGTTATAGGATGGTAATTGATTTCCGCAAATTAAATAAGGCTACTAAAAAGAATCATTACCACTTACCTTTTATCGATCAAATTCTAAAAATATTATCCAAACATACACATTTTTTCTTTCTAGATGGTTATTCTGGTTTCTCTCAAATACCTGTGTCAGCCAAAGACCAATCAAAGACTACTTTTACATGCCCTTTTGGTACTTTTGCTTATAGACGTATGCCTTTTGGTTTATGTAATGCACCTGCTACCTTTCAAAGAAGCATGATGGCTATATTCTCTTACTTTTGTGAAAAGATTTGTGAGGTTTTCATGGACGACTTCTCCGTCTATGGATCTTCTTTTGATGATTGCTTGAGATCGAGTTTTGCAGAGATGTGAAGAAACTAATCTTGTCTTGAATTGGGAAAAGTGCCACTTTATGGTTAATGAAGGTATTGTCTTGGGGCACAAAGTTTCTGAAAGAGGCATTGAAGTTGATAAAGCCAAGGTTGATGCTATTGAGAAGATGCCATGTCCCAAGGACATCAAAGGTATAAGAAGTTTCCTTCGTCACGCCGGATTTTATAGGAGGTTCATTAAGGACTTCTCAAAAATTTCTCGGCCTCTGACTAATTTATTACAAAAAGATATACCATTTGTTTTTTATGATGATTGTGTAGAAGCATTTGAAATACTTAAGAAAACATTGATCTCTGCACCTATTATTCAGCCACCTGATTGGAATTTACCCTTTGAAATTATGTCTGATGCTAGTGATTATGCTATAGGTGCTGTTCTAGGGCAAAGAGTTGATAAGAAATTAAATGTTATTCAATATGCTAGTAAAACCCTAGACAATGCTCAAAGAAATTATGCTAGTACTGAAAAAGAATTCTTAGCAGTTGTATTTGCTTGTGATAAGTTCAGACCTTATATTTTTGATTCTAAAGTAACTATTCACACTGATCATGCTGCTATTAAATATCTCATGGAAAAGAAAGATGATAAACCTAGACTTATTAGATGGGTTCTCTTGCTACAAGAATTTGACTTACATATTGTTGATAGAAAGGGATCTGAGAACCCCGTTGCAGGCAACTTGTCTAGGTTAGAAAATGTGCTTGATGACCCACTTCCTATTGATGATAGCTTTCCTAATGAGAAATTAAATGTCATAAATGCTTCTCATACTACTCCATGGTATGCTGATTATACTAATTACATTGTTGCTAAGTTTATACCACCTAGTTTCACATACCAGCAAAAGAAAAAGTTCTTCTATGATTTGAGGCATTACTTTTGGGATGACCCACATCTTTATAAAGAAGGAGTAGATGGTGTTATTAGACGTTGTGTACCTGAGCATGAACAGGAACAGATCCTACGCAAGTGTCACTCCAAAGCTATGGAGGACACAATGCTGGAGATAGAACTGCACATAAGGTATTGCAATCTGGTTTTTATTGGCCTACTCTCTACAAGGATGCCCGTAAGTTTGTCTTATCTTGTGATGAATGTCAAAGAGTTGGTAATATTAGTAGACATCAAGAAATGCCTATGAACTATTCACTCGTAATTGAACCATTTGATGTTTGGGGCTTTGACTATATGGGACCATTTCCTTCCTCTAATGGATATACACATATTTTAGTTGTTGTTGATTACGTTACTAAGTGGGTAGAAGCTATTCCAACTAGTAGTGATGATCATAACACTTCTATTAAAATGCTTAAATAGGTTATTTTTCTAGGATTTGGAGTCCCTAGATATTTAATGACTGATGGTGGTTAACATTTCATTCATGGTGCTTTCCGTAAAATGCTTGCTAAATATGATGTTAATCATAGAATTGCATCTCCTTATCATCCTCAGTCTAGTGGTCAAGTGGAATTGAGTAATAGAGAGCTCAAATTAATTTTGCAAAAGACTGTTAATAGATCTAGAAAAAATTGTTCCAAGAAACTTGATGATGCATTATGGGCCTATAGAACTGCATATAAAAATCCTATGGGTATGTCTCCTTATAAAATGGTCTATGGAAAAGCATGTCACTTACCTCTCGAACTAGAACACAAGGCATATTGGGCCATTAAAGAACTCAATTATGATTTCAAACTTGCCGGTGAGAAGAGGTTATTTGATATTAGCTCACTTGATGAATGGAGAACCCAAGCCTATGAAAATGCCAAGTTGTTTAAAGAAAAAGTTAAAAGATGGCATGACAAAAGGATACAGAAGCGTGAGTTTAATGTAGGTGATTATGTATTGCTATACAACTCTCATTTAAGATTTTTTGCCGGAAAACTTCTCTCTAAATGGGAAGGTCCTTACGTTATCGAGGAGGTCTATTGTTTCGGTGCCATAAAAATCAACAACTTCGAAGGCACAAATCCGAAGGTGGTGAATGATCAAAGAATCAAGCATTATATCTCAGGTAATCCCATAAATGTTGAAACCAATGTTATTGAAACCGTAACCCCGGAGGAATACATAAGGGACACTTTTCGGAACGTTTCAGACTCCAAAAAGGAATAGGTATGTGGTACGGTAAGTAAACCGACTCCAAAACAGTTTTTAAGGCAATATTTCTCTGTTTTGGAATATTTAGAAAAATAGAAAAATAAGAAGCAGTCCGGGAAGGACATGAGGGCTCCACGAGGGTGGAGGGCGTGCCCTACCCTACTGGGCACGCCCCCCTACCTCGTGGGTACCTCGTGCGCTCTCCGGACTCCGTTTTCGTACACGACACGTATTTTGGTCGGTAAAAATTCATTATATAATCTCCCAGAGGTTTTGAGTCCTGTATCACGCAAAAATCTCTTGTTTTTGCTTCGAGCTGTTTTCTGTCAAGGTTGTCAAGGCCAAGCACTATGTCGTCTCCCTCCTCCTCCAACCATGAGGGCAACGATGCTTGGCTAATTAAGATAGAGCTGAAGAGAGAAGAACCCATGGAGATCAACAAGGATGAAGGGATCAAGAAGACCATGGAGGACCAAGTTCCGGCAACAAAGGACATCCTTCAACTTGATCACAATCTTCTTACCCCAACTGAGATCGAAGCTTTCAAGATGATTGAGTTAGCTCGTATACAAAATAAGTATCTCACACGTGAAAATATTTTGTTGAAGGAGCATATCATTGCACTCAAAGGCATTATCCGCAAGTTAGAAGACCTCCTACGCTCGATGTGTGACTATCCATCATCAACAACTCCACCTTCTTCACCAACAAAGAAGAACTGAGCATCGGGTATGGGCACTCCCCTTGGCAACTGCCAAGCTTGGGGGAGTGCCCCGGTATCGTATTACCATAACTTTTATCTTTACCATTTTTCATAGTTCGATCCTTTTGGTAATATCTTGATCTAGTAGAATAAAAGTTCTTAGTATGATCAAGTCATGAGTTTTGCTTTATAATTACTCTATGTAATCAAGTTCGTGAGCTATATAATAAAGATTAGTGTTGAGTCAAGGGCTTGATTCTTGCCATGATCTTAAGTGAATAAAAGAAAAAGAGAAAGAAATAAAAAGAAACAAAGAGATCATATGGATCTCATGGAGAGTAATGAGCTCACATAGAAAAAGTATGATGAATAAAAGTTGTTGAGAGTTGACAAGCATAGTTTTGGTCATCATTGCAATTAATAGGAAGTAATAAAGAAAGAGAGGTCTTCACATATAGATATACTATCTTGGACATCTTTTATGATTGTGAGCACTCATTAAAATATGACATGCTAAAAGAGTTGACGTTGGACAAGGAAGACAACATAATGGGTTATGTTTTCTTACATCTGAGATAAATTATATTGTCATGGATCATCCAACATGGTTGAGCTTGCCTTTCCCCCCTCGTGCTAGACAAATTCATCGCACCAAGTAGAGATACTACTTGTGCTTCCAAATACCCTTAAACCAGTTTTGCCATCAGAGTCCACCATACCTACCTATTGTCACGCCCTCGATGCGGCTATAGCTCCCACGTGTCGAGGCACGACTTAGAGACATAACCGCATTGAAAGCAATGTCGCAAGTTAGGCAATCATCACAACATCCCATGTAATATATAGAATAAAAGGGGAGATACATAGTTGGCTTACACTCGCCACGTCACATCAAAGTACATAAATAACATACATCATCCAAACACTCATGGCCCGACTACGGCGCCAAAATAGAAGAAAACCCAACATGCGACACGGTCCCGATCAAACCCCAACTAGGCACCACTACTGATCGTCGGGAAAAGAAACATAGTAACACTGAGAGTCCTCGTCGAACTCCCACTTGAGCTCGTACTCGTCACCTGGAGCGGAATCACCTGGACCTGCATCTGGAGTTATAGTATCTGTGAGCCACAGGGACTCAGCAATCTCGCACCCTCGCGATCAAGACTATTTAAGCTTATAGGAAGGATAAGGCAATATATATGTGGAGCTGCAGCAAGCGACTAGCATATGGTGGCTAACTTATTCGCAAAGGAGAGCAAGAAGAGGAGGCAAAGAGCGAGCGAGAAACTAGAGAGCAACCTGCGCAAACATTACTCCAACACCGTGTCCACTTCCCGGACTCGGCCGAGAAGAGGCCATCACGGTAACACACTCAGTTGATTCATTTTAATTAATTAAGGTTCAAGTTACCTACAACCGGACATTAACAAATTCCCATCTGCCCATAACCACGGGCACGGCTTTCGAAAGTTCAATCCCTGCAGGGGAGTCCCAACTTAGCCCATGACAAGCTCTCACAGTCAACGAAGGAATAGACCTCCTCCCAAGACGTTCCGATCAGACTCGGTATCTCGGTAACTCAAGACACTTCGACAGGTTAAAACAAGACCAGCAACACCGCCCGAATGTGCCGATAAATCCCGATAGGAGCTGCACATATCTCTTTCTCAGAGCACACTCAGATTGTCTTAGGTACGGGTAGGCCAGCCCAGAGTTGCCCCTGGTGGCCACCGGCAGCTGACAGGTGGACCAACACCCAGAGGAGCACTGGCCCGGGGGGTTAAAATAAGATGACCCTTGAGTCTGCAGAACCCAAGGGAAAGAAAAGGGTAGGTGGAAAATGGTAAAACCAAGGTTGGGCATTGCTGGACAAGCTTTAATCAAGGCGAAATATCAAGGGGTTCCCATTATAACCCAACCGCGTAAGGAACGCAAAATCCGGGAACATAACACAGATATGACGGAAAACTAGGGCGGCAAGAGTGGAACAAAACACTAGGCGAGAGGCCGAGCCTTCCACCCTTTACCAAGTATATAGATGCATTTAGATAACATAGCAATATAATGATATCCCAACAATTAAATAAAAGATGTCCCAACAAGGAACGGCCTCCAATCTTCACCTGCAACTAGCAACGCTATAAGAGGGGCTGAGCAAAGCGGTAACATAGCCAATCAACGGTTTGCTAGGACAATGGTGGGTTAGAGGTTTGACATGGCAATTTGGGAGGCTTGCAAGTAAGTGGTAGGCATCATAGCAATGGCATAGCAAAAGAGCGAGCAAACTAGCATAGCAAAGATAGTAGTGATTTCGAGGGTATGATCATCTTGCCTGCACAGTTGTCAGAGTTGACTGGATCCTCAAAAGCAAACTCAACGGGCTCCTCATTAGCGAACTCGTCTCCCGGCTCTACCCAAACAATACAAACAAGCAACAAGGATACAATCAACCACGTGCAAACTCAAACAACACAATGCAAAGAAGATATGCTATGCGGGATGCAATGCGGGATGCAAAATGCAAGATATTACAGGAAATGCATGAAGCTGACCTCAACTTGGAATTCCAAGGGTTCCACTGGAAAGATGAGATGAAATCGCTTGAAAACGATATAAAGAACGCCGGAATCGGAGTTACGGTTTGGAAATGGCAATCGATTTAAGAATGACACCGGTCTGCGATTTATAGCATGTAGGCATGTAAATGCAACGAAATGAACATGCTACAGCCACCAAACATGACAACAAAATACATGGCAGGGATGCACACAAGATGCTTAACAAAAGTCTAGCACTGAGCTACGGGCAATTCATCCATTAGGAGGTTCAAACAATCATGGCAAAAACGCAAATGCAAAACAGATTTCAGACTTAGTGAAATTAACACTTGTCTGAAATTTCAGATCATATAGCCCTCTTCGGAGCAACAAAACAACATGCTGCAGGGCCTGAACATGACAAAGAAAGACATGGCATGGAGATACTCAACAAGCTTAACAAAAGTCCCTTAGTGACCCTGAGCCAAAAGGGACCAGAAAATATACTAACAAGCACACGAACATAGCAAAAACATAATCAGTTTTCAGACTTAGTGAAAACTGGGACATGCTGAAATATAACTCATGAAGGCACGTTTACAAGCTCGATGCACTCACTACGGTGCAAGTCATGGAAAGGCAAGCATATATCCATTAAGAAGGCATAAAATACAAGCTAGACATGGCAAGAACAATGGCATATCATGCACGGATCAACTACAATAACATTGGCAAAATCGCAAACGAGTTGACGATCTGCCCAGATTCACAACGAAGCAAAAGTAGAGCTTGATTGACTCAAGCTAGGGTGCTCCATAATTGCAAACAAAGACATGGATGGATAGAGCATAACAAGATTAACAAAACTCCTTTACTGATCATCCTCAAAAGATGCACGGATCACTAGGAAACAGCAAGAACATATGGCATCATGAACTAAACAATCCCAGACTTAGTGAAAACTACTAGCTCCCTGAAAACAGATTTACCGGGTGCCTCATTTTGCAAGCTTGCACAAGTCACCACACACATCCTAAAAATGCATGGGTTGCACCTCTGGAAAGATAACAAGATGCTTAACAAAACATATGAAGGACTCACAGGCATATCATGCACACATTAATCATGGCAAAAATGACAAAAGTCTAAGACGAACTAGCAGATCTGACAATTAACTCACGAAGCCTCCTTCTAACAGCATTTCGGGCATCAAGATGATCTCCAATGAAAATGATGCAATGGAATGAAATGATGTACTCGTCGAGACGAACATTTTCATATGCTATATGCCCAAATTGGGGTTACGGATGCAAAGTTATGGCCTCGAACAGGAGCATATGGAGTAAAATTTCTAAGGACTTAGTGAAAAAAAACTACCCAGACCTGGATCTAGGGTTTCGGATCACTGTAGCAACCGGGTCGGGGCGCGCCTCCCGAGGCGACTCCGATGAAGACGAGGACGGTGGCCATCGGGGGCGATGTCCCGTGGCCGGGGCGGCGGCGCCAGGGGCCGCGGTGGCCGGAGCCGGGGCCG